>NC_138906.1:119397763-119614548 GCF_965231255.1 Vanellus vanellus | reverse complement strand
CCCATGGAGATATCATCCAAACAACCGTATGGCCACTGAGCCAGCCCGCAAACCATTGCAAATGGCCAGATATGCTGGCAGGTCTGGCTATCAGACTGCATCTGTCTCTGGGCACCTCAGAAGACCTTGTAGCACTTGGCTCTGCTTGAAAGAGGCGGGTACCAAATAGCTGTGCAGGACTGACACAGAAAGAGTTAATCCTTTCTCGGGGCAGAGGCATAATGCCGAGAGACTTCTTCAAGTCCCTCCCAGGGTTATGATCCTTGCAGTGGTAGGTAATAGGAAGGGGAAAGTGTCACCCACACCTAATGAATTGCTGTCTTATCTCTGGGAGTGGTCCCGTAAGATCAGGAATGACGTATTTTAGCAGAGAACCAGAGGGAAGTTTACACCACTAGTCACCCTTTGTTACCTCCGTTCCAGGGCTAAGCTTCACTCCCTAGGAGATGCCAGTCCCTTGCTTTTGAAGAGTGCTCAAAAATGTGTTTAAATTTTGTAATGTATGGGAGAGTCTGTGATTTTTGTGAATTTATTTATTTAATTTTTTCTCCAGTCTTTAACTGGAGGATATCAGGGCCAGGTCTAATAACCGAATAAAACTATTTGAGCACAAAAGTAGAGTAAATGTTGGGAGCGTGTTAAAAGGATGTCCAAAATAAATAATCTCTGGGGAAAAAAAATCATCAACCCCAAACAAAAAGAAAACAGAGGAGTATCAGTGCAGTTAAAGAAAGGTTGCACATTTGAAACTGCAGATTTTAATTCAGCGGGAAGCCTTCTCTTGAGTATTACGACAGAGTTTAAAGGGACCTCCATAATGATTGATATTCAGTAGATTTTCATGTGTTTTCAAAGTTTCTTTCTTAAAGGAAAGCCATTCACATGCCTGATTAGTAAGCAGAGAGCGACCCTTCTTAAAAGCTGCGCTAGGAAGCTGGGGACTTTGCGTAATTTAGAGAAACGTGTTGGACAGAGGGGTTTGGAAGTGAAAGTATACTGTCTTCCTAGGAGGAATGTACTAGAGAGTCCTCGTTCTGAATAATAGGCAATGTATCTTCTATTAAAAATACTGAATCACAGTTTGGTGAATTTAGACACCGGGTTTGAAGCCCTCTTCTACCTAGCATGTTTGAGCCCATTCCATAATGCCACTTTTGCAAACAAATCAAACGGAGAAGAAATTTCAGGCACATAACCAAGAAGTGTTTTAGGAGATGAAACTGGGTTTAGGTGTAACAGCCATCGCAGTCAACAGAAGGCAAGACAGGATGGGGATAGTGGAGAAAGAACTTGAGTGGGAGCCAGAACCAATACCATTAGCCATAAAGCAACTGACTGTGGGAACCAATTTCACAGAATTTGTTATCCCATCGTGAGTTTCATACTTGTCCTTCTCAGCTTCCTAGGGAAGATTCCCCCCGCCCCCATCTCCTTTTTGCAGTGTAAGGGTAAGATAAAACCAGCTACAGCTCACCCCTGGTGACCTCTCCTCTCAAGATGCCCTATTCTGCCTCCTCCTGCCATGAAAGCCAAGAACATTTCAGTTCTTCTGTTCCCCCGACAGCCGCGCCACAATCTGTATCCCTGATTTCCTCTTCCACAGCTGCACAGTGCAAATAGAGGAGTTTCTCTGTGCAACTGTTTCAGCCTGCAGCATGACTATTTGATGTGGGAAAGCGTTCTGCTGATGATCCCAAAGTTGGGACTGCCACTGGCATCAGGATAGAGCCTAAAAATGTCTCCTTCTCCCTTGGCCTGTGTGCGTACCTGTGTTAGCAGTGCATACCTGCCCCGCTAATCAGTAAAGCCAATACCAGAAGACACCGCCTGATAAAAGCATTGTAGAACTAGGAAGACCTTCTGCAATCCAACCACATGAACAATGGCAGGATAAAATTTGTTTGACTGGAACATTTGTCAAGGGGCTGCGAATGACAAACATGTACAAAATCCACCCTTAAAAAGTAGTAGCCAGGAAAAAGAGGGAGAATCACTGAATACACTTTTCGCTGTGAATTGCTTCCCAGGTTCTGCTTGAAATTCAGGTTGTTTATAACCAGCAATCCTTTTGGAAATTGCTTTGAAGAAAGCTTAATGATTGGAGATTATCGTAAAGCCAGATTTCCACGAAAACCACCTTAAGTGGTTTTGGCATTCATAGGTCGTGTTTGTTTTGTGACCTTCCACCACAGCCAGGTAGTGTTCCAAAGTCAGACATATGCTATGACTAGACTTTAGCAATAGATGGCTCTTCCAAGAGCACACAGACCAACAGACACTCTGTAGGCTGTCCTCCTACCTTTGCACAGGTATGAATCTTTGGAATAACTCCATTTCCATAGACTGTAGTTCTTGCAACTCTTGTTCGGGCACCTTTCAAACGTTTTCACCCTGACCAGCAAATTGCCGCAGCCTCAGATGAGTGTTCAGCAACATCGTTGCTCATTTCCTGTACCTTCCTATGTTTTGAGCTGTGAATGTGACTACACTTGGGTAAGAAACCTTCTTCACGGTTTCAGCGGGCTTATGGTTGCAGCATATCAGTTCAGTGTATCTTGCACCTTTGATTAGCCGTACACATGGTGTCTTGCAGCCACTTCTGGTGTGTGATACAGCAATCTCAGCAAGCATTAGCTTCTGGTGTGTGATACAGCAATCTTAGCAAGCAAGTACAGCTTGCTAAGACTTATCTAGAGAAGTGTTCCAGCTTCTTTGTGTGTACTTATCTTTCTTAGGCTTGCCTTGCCTTTTCTTCTTGGAAAAAATGATGATTTTCAATGATGTTGGGACATGTGTTGGGGATGCTTTAATGAATACAGAAAATAACATAGTGTGTGTTTCTTTTTCCAAATGTCAGCAATTTATGGTTATCGGTTACCAGTGTAATGGTATTTTCAGTATTCCATCAGTCTAACTTTTCTCATCAGTATGATAACATAATTGCATATAGATCCTGCTGTACAGACAAAGATGTGCAAGAAGCGGATACTTAGTCAAAGGCATATAGTTACATGTTGTCTATAAACAGCACCATACAGAACATACATTATAGAAGTTAAACAGAGGTAATTTTCAACCTATTGACTTGACCGCAAGAGAGGCGTGTCAGCTCAGATCCCCAGCTCCTGCTTGGAAGGCCATGTTCCAACCAAAATTACCAGGAAGTGACCTGGAAGGGGAAGATATCCTAGCAGCCATAACAATTTATTTCCAAAATCCTGGCTGCTGTTCCTTTTTTCCCTTTTTTTTTTCTTTTTTTTTTTTTTTTGTGTCTGTGTGTGTTTTCCTGATGAGTGCTCTCTTTTTTTTGTTTTCAAGCAGCAGGAAAGAAAAACATCTCCCTTAATTTGCTCTTACTTTTGCCGGAGTAACTCTAATGCATTGTAACCTGTGGAATCTACTAAAACCCTTCACACTTTTAAAAAAGAATGTACAGGTGTATAGTCACTCGAACAAGAATAGTTTTAACTAAGCTGATATATATGTCTACATACAAATATATGTGTACATAGATGCACGTACATGTATATATATTCACTCTGTAGAGCGAATATACATCCGTACATTATTTTTTAAAAGTGTAAAGGGTTTTAATAGACAGATAAATAAAAAAAAAAATCCCAAGAAAAAAAAAAAAAAAAGACAAAATAAAATATAGATAATATTTTGATAGACAAATGAAAGAATAACCTGGCCGAAATGGTCTTTTGGAGTCGGAAGTTGCCTTTGCCTCCGACAACTCTGCCACTCTGCTATGAACGAGGCACTTTCCCTCCACCTTCCCATCGGCTCTGCAATCAGCCGGGCCCTGGGGGGAGGGCGGGGGGCTCCCTACTGCATCTTCCTTCATCAACATGGCATCTCTCAAGGGGCCCGCACCGAATCTGTTAAGATTAGCTGTGTTCCACATTAGTGACAGGAGCTGCCTGTCTCTCTCAGGAGTACACGGTGGCACGGTACTGCTTCCTGTTTGAGCAAAATCAAGACTTTAATTGCAGGGAGGTTTTTTTTCATTACCTGTTAATTGATAAATCACGCTCGCAGGGCTGTGAAACGAGCTGCATTGTGAGCGGTCTTCCTGGTTTCCCTTCCTCCTCCCTCAGAACCAGGACGTCTCCAATACTGGGAGCAGAGCACTGGTGGCAGGGCAAAGCCTCCACCCTGCAGCTCCCCCACGAGCAGCTCTTAAAGCAGGAGGAGCTGGTTCGGGAGCCCGCGCCTTCCCCTGACGTAGCACCTCAAGTGATGGAGCCTGAGCTGGGAGCCTTTGCGGCGCTCCCTTTCCATCCTGGGGTAAGGGCAAAGGCAGGTGTTACAGCCCTGCTTCCCAGGCTCGCTCTCAGCTGCCTGGATTTCGAGCAGACCACAGGCCGCTGTAGCTTGGCTCGGGCACGGCTAGAGGCGGCAGCAGGACTGGAAGAGGGGAAGGTGAATTTTAAGTCACCTTCATGCACCTGCGTGGGTACAGGCAGCTGCGTGCGCACAGACGCAGCTTCTTTTGTGCGTGTTAGCCGCAGCTACGGATCAGGCCTTTGATCTAAAATCAACAACAAAAAATGAGTTGGGCATTAAAGTCACCGTCTTCAGGAGGCACATAAAACATGCAATTTTTTTTAAGATCTCTTTTGTCATTTCTGTCCTTTTATTCTTGCTTCTATTGCAAGTAGCAAGAGGCCACTGTCTTGGGAGGAACAGTAAAAATCCTGAGTATAGTGAAATAATTTAGCTGATAATTCCCCACTGTATAATTTTCTACGCTTCCTGCTAGCTGACCTTGTGGGCTCCTGTCAGGTTGCTAAGGGAAATCCAGCAGGACTCCTGCTCTGCTCCTCTACTTTTAAAAAAGTATTACAGGAAATGGAGGCATGTTTATGTCAGCTTAGTTATGTGCGTGTTTGATCAAGTGGCATTCTGTAACCCTTCTCCTTGCTCTTTGGGGGGGAGCTTGTTTCAAATTGGGATGATAGCTCCTTAGAGAGGAGCTGCTCCTTGCTAATCCCTTGGCATTTTGGAAATGAGAGGCATCGCCAAAAATGTAGGGAGCAGGTGCGTATGCATGCGTGTGTGCGGGAAAGATAAAGAGCATAACTGGGGTGCTGGAGGAACCTGGTGGAACCGTGTCTCAGGCTGCCTGTGTCCAGTGTCATTATACAACGGTAGGTGTGTTGTCTGGACTGAACAACAGTAACAACGGGATGGGAGCATTAAGGTTACCATTGCCGGGTCATACCACCTCGGAAGTGTGAGCACAGCTGTTAAGATCTCCGAGACATTTGACAGCTCGTGCACAAATGAGTTGCCGTTCCCATTCCGGTTTTCCGCAGACAAGTGTTCCCCACAAAAACACATCTGCCATGGGTGGTGCTTTCATTGACTGTAGCACAGCAGAGAGGACACAGGCTGACTGCATGGAAATAGCTCTGGGTGATGCGGAGCTAGCTCTGTAGCGCTTCTAGGTGTCCCCCTCAGGACCGAGGAGGCTTGGATGGGAACCACGGGCAGGAGGTTAGCACTGCTGCCGCCTGCGCTGCGCCTGGTGCGCAGAGAAATTGAAAATGTTGCTCGCCAGGGCTATCAATCTGGCACCTTTGACATCCCCCCAAAATAAATGAATCCGTTGGAATGGATTTGGCTCATATTGCAGATTTTACTGCCATGGTAGCTGTAAAAATAAAACTTCAGAGCTAGGCTGTGCTGTGGTGCCGTGATGTGCCTGGGCTTGGTATTTCACGTTCTGGGGTTTGATCGGGGTTCTCTTTATTTCTCAGTATGCTTTAGGTTTTCCAACTTACAGTGGCAGAGGTCCCTTCGGACCTGATGCCAGGCCAAAGAAACCAGGCTCATCTGAGGAACCCAGATTGTCCCTGTGGCCTCTAACCATGTTACAGGATATTCAAGGTTACTCATAAGGTGTTTTGGCATGACAGGCGCTGCAAGCAGGTGCAGCCGTTGCCTCCACTGTGATTTTCCCTGACCTAGGAAAGTTTCCCTGTGCAACTTGTACAGGAAATAAGAAACCATTGATTGGTGTCTGACTTGTTTGTAGGTAATTATAGGCCATTGATCTAACCAAGCTGGAGCTATGGCACTGTAAGCTGTGCAGCCCTCATTACCTCTGACCTGGTGACTGCAGCATCAAGTCATTGGAAAACTCATCCAGAAGAGAATCGTACCTTAAGTTTTTGTCTGCTGTGGAAAAAGCAAAGGTGAAATGGTCGTTTGAAAGTTTTAGTAGGCTGCATGTGATAACTTTGCAGCCTGATGTGTAAAAGCAGAGAGTATCCTTGGGACAAGCAAGTTTCCTGTATCGTCCCGCTCTTTATAGGCCGGTGGCTTTAGGAGAGGAATTGCGTCAGCTGGCGTGTGTGGCGTCTCAGCTGTCGGGGGAGAATGCAGTCATATTCGTGATTGAATGTCACTAGGCTGCGGCACAGAGCTGGGAACATGACATTGCTTTGGATCGGATCCTTTTAAAATTCAGCAATAGTAGCAAATTATGTCTGCTATGGATTAAACACAAGCATTTTTTGATCTACATTCAATTGCACGCCCCAGAATTTTTATCAATAAGTCTGCGATTTATAGGCATTGATTTTGCAAGGCCTTTAACAGGAGAATAAAAAGGGCCCTCAAGGATCGAACTCGAAAACTATTGCTCTTGCAGAAATCTGGTACTTTGTGTTAGTGAAGGTGGCAAATCTTTGATCAAAACAGCCCAGACAATAAGTTGTCACAGAGATTATTTTGGGATGTTTGGTGCTTTTAATTAATGCTTTCTTTTGGAAAGAAGTAAACCATTTAAGCAGTCATGTAAGTTCCTCATCAGTTCGGCTGTTCTGTTCATCCTCCATACATCCAGTCTCGCAACCATAGGCACAAACTGAAGTAGCACTGTATAAATTATAGTTTTTTGCTCCCTCCAGTTGCCCTGCTCTTCTGCATTAAAAGTTTTGGAATCAGCAGAGAAAAAAACAAAATACAGCTTTAGATACTCATTTCTAAGAAAAAAACCCTTCACTCATTTCTCTCTTTTTTGCCAGCACCTGCATTCATAAATAAAGGAAAATATTGTACCTGCCAGGAAGTATTATAAAAGGCACTTTCTTTCATGTCAACTTCCATTATTTTGAACGGGTTGTGTAAGGGCATTCAGCCTGCTGCATTGGAATACACAGGGTGTGTTCGCGTGGTTTATATTTGCGCCCAGATTTGAATACATTTGATGTTAGCGGGAGATTTTTATGTTTGCTGCAGGATGATGTTATACCACAGATGACAGGACAGCAGAATTGCCTTGTAAGTCTAGCTGCTGGGCTGCCGTTCTCCGAGTTCAAAGCACAGAGGCGGGTATTTGCAAAACTGATGGTAGATACAGGACATTCAGTGAAGGACTATTTAGGACACGATTCCCAATGGCACCAAGTATAGGCAGCCCCCATGAACATGACCTCTAACAGAACAGGTCAAGAGGGGGATCCTGGCATCTGACATGCTCTACGTTGGTGTCGTGGTTTAGGCCAAAATCCACTACTGGGGACCTGAGGGACCCCCCAGACGGGACCGACAGATGCTCCCCTCTACCCCTCTTCAAAGAGAGAGGCAGAGGAGGAAAAAGAGACTTATAAGTTTAGAAGAAACTAAACTACTTTAATGAAATATTAATAATAAAATAAAAAGAAATAATGAAAAATATATACAAAACCGTATCAAGCTCCCGAGATGACAATCACGTCACCGGCTGGCACTGGAGCAGTCCCAGGCTGGACTCAGTGATGGGCGGGAACTGGATTCCAGATCTGGATTCAGGATCGGGATCACAGGCAGACGAACAGAGTCCTCCTCAGACGTCAGCCATTGAAGGAAGAGAGAGTGACCCTTTGATCCCTCAGCTTTTATACTGAGCATGAGGCAGATGGGATAGAATACCTTGTTGGTCAGTTTTGGGTCACCTGTCCTGTCCGCTCCTCCCTGCAGGTGGGACCCCACTATGCTTTTCCGCTTCCGACCCTCCAACAGGACAAATAACAAAGTTGGTTGGCCTTGGGGGTTATAGCAATAAGTGTAAGCAGGAGCCTCTCTGCATCCCATGCCTGGGCATCAGCTGTAAACGATTGGTCTTATCACTCTGAGAGAGTGAACACTGTCTGCACAATATGCAGTTAATTTCAGTAGTTAGAAGAGGCCCAGCTAAGAAGCGGAAGTTAGCAAACAAAATTGGTTCTGTTTTACCTCAAACCAGGACAGTTGGTAACCATTTTTACCCAAACAAATGACCGGTTTGCTCTGTTTGGTAATGGGCTGCAGTAGGTGGTAGAAGTACCTCTGTGGACCGTGAGAGCCTCTGTTTCATATCCACAGAAATACTATACAAATAGTAATGCGCTTTTCTTTTACTACACACTATTATGTGTATATTTTTCACTGACAGACAGGTGACTGGTTCAGATGGGCACAGACGGTGTAATTTATGCATCCATTTGGCGTGTGCGTGTTTCCAGATCATGGCATTGTCTCCTCTTCTTGCTAGATAAGTTGAAACATTGACAGGCAGTGTGTTCACTTTTTCCTTTTATTACAGTAATTTATAAGATATTTTAGCTAACAGGAGAATGGCCCAAGGGGGCATTCTCATGTTAATTACCAAATGTGGGCTTGTCAAAATCAAATAGCTTCAGGAATAATGCAAGTAGTACTGCATCATTATATTGTTTGGCCCTCAACCCCAATATTAGCTTTTGAAAGAAAGAAAAAAAAAAAGCTTATTTGATTGGGCTTTTAAATTTAAAAAATCCCCAAGTCTGACCCATCAGAGACCGGAAGAGAAATGCAAGGGAGAGCGTGCAGTTTAAGACTGAATGGAGTTCAAATAACACAGTCGGCTTTTAGTCTTTTTTTTTTTTTTTAATATTCATCTAAAAACAAAAGAACTGTCACAATGTTGATTGCCATTTTCTGACACGTCTTATACAACTTAAAGTGGTTGCACCCACTGTAGTGTACCGTTGGAAAAATCTGCTTCCAACGTTGCAGCATAGGGTTTGCAGCTGCTCTCGTTTCCCCCTGTGGAACATCAGTAGTGGCCACCCAATGTCACTTCCTGACAGCATCGTCACTCCCACCATGCAATGCCACACTTCACCAATTATCCATCCCATGCAGGTACACCAAGGTACTGTCTCAGAATCTGCCGACAACTGGGACCAACAGAGAAGATACGTTCATAAATATATACACATAGACATTGTGTACAGAAACATTGCTGATACATATTGTCTCGGCACTTCTGAAGCCATCAGCATGACCAATTGGGTTCCAACACAGTCATTAACTGGCTTTGATGGTGCATCGTTAAGTTCTTAAAACACATACTTGAGGGTTTGAGATGATCGGTCAATAATTGTGTTTTCTCCTTTACATTGCAATATTGCACAATTCACTTTAGTCTACCCTACAGACTGTCTCTGCCACTTCAGAAAGCAGCAAAGAGGATCCTTTGCAATCCGCAAGGAGCCTTGCAATGTGCTGGTTCCTCAGTGCTGTGAGTGAGGTGGATAAGGGAGGATTCCTTCCTGCTGGGCTGTTCTGCCATTCTCAAGTTTGACATTACTACGTTTATTTAACTTAACTGATTTTGTGCTGCCGCCATGTTTCATGGCACAGAAGTAGAATAGACTTTACTAAATCTTTTAACAAACCCACATAAATCTTTCCCAGTTCCACAACTTTACCCAGTCTGAGGCCTGTCTTACAGACCTATTCCACATGAAACCTGTTCCTTCTAATTGCCAACCAACTTCTTAGCAAAGGCCATTTCCAACAGCAATCAGATTCCAGTCCTGTTGAACCATTTTGAATAGCGAAGTCGAAATTTACATATCTTTAAACAAAACCTCCTGGCATGAGTATTCTGGTTGTGCCAGAATAGAGTTGGTGAGCAGAGCATTTCTGACCACAGTTGTCACTTTGTCTATGAAGAAAAATGCTGTCTCTCAGCTCAAACTAGCTATGGCTTTATAGCTTAAAAGAAACGAGATGAATTTTACCGAGAAGTCAGTAAACAGCCACTGTAGTTCTTCAAGGATTATAGTCTGCAGTGCCTGCAGTTACTATGTGGTCCTGCAGTGAAACCTCCATAGGTGCAACTATCTTACCTCCAAAGGCAAAGGCTGATAACATCTCCCTCAGCTCATATGCTTGTGAAAATATAAGTCTTACTGCTAAGTAAAAGCGGGGAGAAGGGCTCTTAGTAGTCTCTATTACCTGAATAGCTAATACAGACCATTGTTCTCCAAATAAACAGGCTTAGAAGATAAGCCTTAATAATCCTTTGGCCAGCGTACTTCCACATACTTCCATATGTTACTTATGAGAGCAGAATTATCATGGTTTATTTGGGTGGAGCTTTAACCAGGTGTCTCTCCCCTGTTCATCGATACCTATGAGATGCTTAGGTAGGATACTTTCCCAGTCCAAATCAGAAGGGATGGAGGTTTAAAGGTGTGTCTACCCTGGTAGCTGAACATGCTGCGATTCATTTTGCTTTTCTTACATGTCTCATGGTTCTCCTTTTACTCATTTACAACACTGATGGCAAAGCAGAACCTTGCAGTGAAGATCTTTGTGACCCATCACGGGTGGGAAATGACCCCATGAATCCTCCCTCGATAATATCCCAGAATTGAAAGTAAATGGCATAGGTGGCAACTTTTGGAGCAAAACTCCCTCTCCTCAGACATTTTTAGGTCATTGGTATCATATCTTGACAGAACAATCGTGGCTCTATGTACAAGAGACTTGGATTTGACTCTGAGGTTTTATTGTGTGTCCTGTCACTTCCAGAAATTCAGGAAACATCACAGGCTGAAATTCAAGCAGAAAAGACTCATTATTCTTAGAGACGGTTACTCAAAACTTCACGGTGACTCTTGCAAATTGACTCTGACGGGTAGCTATCAAACACCCCTATATCTCCGTTACAGCTTGCACAGCCACAAGAAATCTATCTGGATCTGACTAGATCCTGAAAATAATTCCTCACAGTCAGAAACACTTGACTCCATCACCTGAAGCGAACAACCTGGATTAACCAGCTTGTTAACCACCTGTTTTCTTTGACTCTTGCACAGTTACAGCAGATTTCAAATGCTCTTTTCCTTGTAATCAATACATTCAGAACTGGGCTTAATCCACTGGCATTTTAGCCATCATCCTTTCTGCTTCGTTAGTTCGAGGTCATCTAAATTGTACAGCGTAGCTGATCCTGCCTTAAGGCAGGGGGAAGCTCTAGGTGACCTTTTAAAGTCCCTTCCAACACCATTTTCGATGATTCTGTGATATGATCTGTCAAGACAAAATAGATGAGCAGGTACTTAGGGGTATTTAGGATATATCTTCATCACTAATATGGCTTGATACCTATGCAGTTTTCCTGCTTAGATCCATAGCAGTCAATTTTTACTTTTAGGAGGTGCTTTTGAAATGCTGGTAGAAAATGTCTGTCCAACCCCCAGACCCTTAAAAAAAAAAGAAAAACAGGGATTGTTGGCATGTAACAAAGCCGCATCTCCCGCCCTGTGTTTGCCGCTACCACACAGCAAAGATTAAAAGCGTGGCTAGCTATACAAGTTGAACCACAGGCTATCGGGGACATGTGCTTTAGTGATATCTAATAAGAATCCATTGGTGTGGAAACTAGAATAACACAGACTGGTTAGTGAAGGTGACTTTAACACTGCAGTAAGGTGACCTGTACACAAATGCTAGTCACTAGGTCAAGCCTCATATTTATAATGGACATTCTTTATCAAACACGGGCTGGAGGTTGAAGATTTCCTATATTTAAGGCCAAGCGTACACATCACGGACTCATTGTGTCCTTGAGCCTCTTCCTTAATTTATGCTGAGCAGTGTTCTCAGCTGTAGTGATTACCAAAGGTAGCTTTGATGGAGACCGCAGGAGGGAAATGAAGTCTCTGACAGGGTTCCCATGCAGCCAGTTCATGGTGATGCTGTTGTGTAGAGTCGGCTGAAGTCAGCAGGTCAGATACGGACTTCTACAGACGGCTTATGGAGAAACTCCCTTGCTCTAGAGGATTTAAATGGGAACGCTGTCAGGTTTAGTGTTCCCGTTGAGCTCAATTTTCTTGGCGGACTGTAAGTGGAGAGAAAGTCTCAAATGCAGCCCAACCCTAGGTCATTAGGGGCTTTAAAAGATTACAGTCAGGACCTTGAATTGTATCTAGTAATAAACGGGGCATTAGCAGAGTGTGTGGAGCTCACGATGGCTTTGTATAGTAATACCCTAAATACAAAAAAAAATGAAGTGTACCGCTTAGATGAAAATTTACTCGGTTTGGTGGAAGGAAACCAGGGCGGGCAGAAGGCAGTGGAAGAAAAGCAGAGGAAGTTTGTGTTCTTAAGCCACTTAGCGGGGTGAGCTAGCTAACGGGAGACAGAGTCCTCCCCTTTAAATTAGTTGAGCAAATACAGTCTTCCACGAATCTACTTGATGGTAGTAGATTTTATGTTCAAAAGGATAATTAAACTCCTTGTAAATAACATCCTTCTGGTATTTACAGAGACGCTTTTTTTTTTTCAGCAGTTTCAGCAGATAACCTAGAGATTGAGCGGGTTCAAAAACTAGAGTTCCCTTTTACCAGCTGAAATGATCGTTTGAAAATAAAGGCACATAAAAAAGGGGACAAGGTGGAAAACCTCACATAACCACTTCTCATACTTTCCATCTTTTCTATCAGAGACTTTCAGTGTTCAATGTTCTCAGTCCAGAAGTTTTCACTAGCACCAACTTACCCTTTCAGAATAAACAATGTAAGATTTAAAAACGTTGAGTGTTTGCAAGTAGTGAACGTACGCACCCATAGGTGCAGCAATGTGATGCATTCATGTATTAACACACTTCACTCGGACAGTGGGTTAAAGGTATGTTAAGAGAACAGAAGCGCAGCAATTAATGGGATGTTCATGTGCTCAAAGTGCACATGTGTGCAAAGGGAATGAACATTAGTTCATTGCCCTACTGCACAATAGCTTTGCGGTTCCAGAAGATACCTCCATATTGAAATCTGTCTGTATCTTTCGGACTTCAGTCACATTGAAGGCACAGAATTGTTTGTCCACAAAGTCTTTTAAGCTGTAATTCTGGTTTGACCCCGGGGACCCTGTGCAACCTTATTTCATGCAGTCCTTAAAATCAACTGATCTTTGTGACAAAGGGTAGTCGCTAAAAAGGATGTTGTAGCATGAAAGGGGGGTATGTGGGCAGCTGCATTTCTAGTTAGTGCTCAAGCCTCCTCCTTTTGGTGATCTGCGTTTTATTGACCCTGATTCATTTGTAGAAGAAAAATAAACAGAAGTCCAGAACTTACATCTTCTTTCAAAACAGGGTTGGAGGAATTGAACGGAGACTGACAGGAGCGGTTAGCACTGTGGATATCTATATTCTGTCTTGCCAAAGGGTAAATAGAGGACATTCGTTTGTTCATCAGCTTCCAAATCTCCTCTCCCCCCCTCCCGAAGGAGGAAGGGAAGAAAAAATAATTTGGAGAAGGGGGTTCTGAATACTTCATATTCTCTTTTGCCCATTTCTAGCGGAGCCAGGCATGAACAATTAAATCTAGGGCTTCCCTGTGGTCTGTGAATAACACAGCACAGTGCTAACCATCAGGGCACAAAGGCAGACAACAAAAGGGGCTTTTTTATTTTTTGTTTACCCTTCAGGACACTGTTTACCTTATCACTGAAGGGGAAGTTATCATCTCATCCCTTTTGGAAATCGTACTGGGTTGATTCTGTACCTCCAGGTATCGGAGTGGCTAGTGATGAAGTGGGCATGTCAGCCGGGGGTTAGGGAAGTCATACCGGGAGCTGTTGCGCTCGCTCTCCCGTCTCACTCCCTCTGTCTCTCCCTCTGCCTCTTGCTCCTTCTCTGTCAAACCATTTTCTCTCTCTCTCTGTCTCTTTCAGCCAGAATGATTTTTTTTTCCTTCCCCCTCCCCTCTAAATTTACTTCACAGCAGATTGTCTTGTAGTAAATCACCAAAAACCCAAATAGCACTAAAGCATTCTGATACAACATTAGCATTTGCTTAACAAGCACAAGATAAACATTAAACAAAGAACTGCATTTCTTTATTAGAGGCTGCAAGATACATAATCCATGAGCACAAGAAACATGGGACCCAGTGGATATGCAGATGTGTGTTATTTCATTGGCGCTGGGCGGCCTTGTTAGAAAAGGTTTTCATCTGAAGGCTTGGGGGTGGATAGTTGACTGTCCCTGGTGGGGCTGTAACTAGATACGGAGACTGTTGCAAGCTAGGCTGGGCTCCCTGGTGGATGCGCTGATTGGACAGCCCGAGGAAAACTTGGGAAGCATCAGGAAGTGAACTCAATCACCTTGGGGATGAGAGGGGAGAACCAGATGAAGGCATTTGACTTCTTTTGTAACTCCCACTAAGGACAGATTGCCAGTGCGATCCAGCCTCCATAACTGCAAATCAGGCCCTTTCCCCTATGCCGATTTCATTAGAATGGCCAGCATGGTGCAAAGAGGAGGGAGAAAAAAAAGGTTAGACACAGTAATTTTACAGGCAGGCGGGTACAAAAAAAATCTGCATAATTAAGCAGTCAAGGCTGCTAATAGGGGAGTTTATATGCTCTGGGACCAGGCAAGGGCAGCACATATGGATATAGCACTGGATATTAAATCTACGGCATGCAGACTTACTTCAGGGCCCTTAGAGAAAAGGCTAATTATAGAGAGAGGAATTGTGTTTACTGGTCTGTCTTGGGCAAAGATGTTGAGAGAAGTGCAACCAAGTTTTGCAGTTAGACATGAACAGTCTGTTAATAGAGATATCAAAAATATGTGCTTGCGGTTGCTTCATATCTAATCAACAGGAAATCACAGATTCCGAGACCCCCTTCTCCCAGTTAAATGAGGAGGGGAAAACACATACATATACATATTCCGGATGCAGGATGTGAATGTGTTCATTATTAAATTGCTGGAATTTAATCTGAACCAAGCTCTTTATCATCAATAAATTATATTTAGCAGTTTACCCTAGTTTAGCTACTCCTGTTTAAAAATGTCAGTGCTTCTGGGTATAAGCTCCAAGTCAGCATTTAAATATAAATGGATAATATGAATGGAAGTTGCAACGGGCAGGACTGAGCAGTTAGAGAAAGGGTATGTTTATGTAACAAGTCCTGACGTGGTGGACATTAACATTTCATAATGCAGATCAAAGGTATGGAGAAGACCCAAGAGCCCTCAGTCAGAGGCCCCTAGCAACTGTCTAGTATGCTCCATGAGATGATTTCTCCAAATTAGAAAGACTTAGGCTTTTCTTTATCCATACAGACAGATAGATACATTTTTTTTAATACTTTTGAAGGTGATTAGCCTTTTTCTAGCTCCCTGCCCACTCCCCAAGGAAAGAAGTGTCTCATTTTACTGAAGGGAGAAGGCTATCAAGGCATTATCGTGAAACAGTGCCTCACTTCCATAACCGGTAGGAGAGGCCAGTGCCCACTGCCTAGTTTGATTTAGTATTTTGCTGCTTTAGGCCTTTGTCTTTTTTGTGTTTGGATGGAACAAACCCAGCTCTACCATTGCGGGTAGACCTGTTCTGGAGTCTTGAAAAGCAAGAGTGCCAATCGTAAGTCTGCTGTGAGGGCGTCATGTCAGAGCCACGTGTGAAATGCTGGGTACCCACCAGCACCTTGGGAATCCAGCGTGATCATGAGGCACTGTGGAGCGCGCAGGAAGAAGCCCTTGGCTTGGCTTCCTTTATTGCATGGGTGGAAAAAACCAAACCAGCATTCAGGGAATTCACTGAAGTTCTGTGTGGAGTCCTGTATTAGCGCCACAATAACACACAGTGATACACAGCAACATGCCAAAAGCAGCCCCCGCCCCAAAGGCTTGCAAAGGCGCTCTGAGCACTCACCTTGCAAAGGAAGTAACACTTCTCTCATTTGGTAAATAACTGCAGGCTGCCCTTCTCGCAGTGACTTCACATCCCGAGCCATACTGCAGGTGAGCTCAAAGGATGTCAGGCAGGCTGACCGTGAAGAATATGCTCTGTTTGGGGTTGTTTTTTTTCCCCATACTGTAAAGTGAGGCATGAGGATGAGTGCTGGGGTCACCTGGGATCAGCCGGGCTGCTCAGCACTGGGTGGGACTTGTAGGAGGTGGCAATAGAGTGACAGTTCTGGGGCATCTGGGAGGGCAGAGAATTTCCCTTCCCCACGCCTCACCCAAAGTGATAAGTAACTAAGTGATACGTCTTTAAAACACTGTTGTTTATCTGGTTGATAAGCCGGAAAGGTCAGCATATGTATGAAGACCTGTTTCTTGAGGATCAGATGGCCAAAGTACCTGTCTGTCTGGGTGTTAGTCCTCCCAGTTTTGTTCATGTCTGACAGAAGGAGAGAGGGCTCAAACAGAGCTGTGCTTCTACCCATTTCGTGAGAGTGCAGTTGAGTGGAGGACAGCAATCTGTATAGTGTTCCCAGAGAGAAAAAAACAGTATGCTGAGATTCAACCCTTCCAAAACACCAGAAAAATAGGACCTGGGAGAGACCTTCCGCGTATACATTCTTGGACACAGAGTCAATCAGCTGGGAAACACAAATCTGGAGAAAGCAAGAAAGTCTTTCTTGCTTTCTGGTTCATGCAGAATTGTTTGCTTGTTTTTAATCTTTCATTAACTTGTGCTCATCTTCTCCTTCTGCTCAGCTGGGATGCTCTCACTGTACTGCAATTTCTTTCCAATGCAGAGCCATCTCACTTGCTGATCTTTACAATAGTTCCCTGCTACTTTGTTTAGATTTGTAATTTGACATGGAAACAAATACACGTGTGTGCATATGTGTGCACACGCTCGCTTTTCCATGGTTTACACAGCAGTTAAAAAGATAAAAGTTAAAATCCTAGTCCAGCAATTTTTCTATATGTTTGCGAGAAAACCTGCCTTAAAACATTCACAGGGTGTCAGTAATGATGGTATTAAAGCATCATCATTGCCCTTTATGAAACGCAGTTTGGGGACAGTTGTTATCAGTTTACGTGTGACTAATACAAGATGCTTGTTTTGAGGCCTGTTTCAAGAATAAGTTGCAATTGCCAAAAGACAGAATAACTTTTCGCTAGCGAGGAGCAAGTGGATAACCTGTCAATAGTGATGATCTAATGGCAGTCTCCAAGCTGTGCTGTGTCATCAGCCAGCTGTCAATCCCACCAGCCTGTCTCAAAAGCACTAATTGTTGTGATAGTATCAGTGTGAAAGCTGCTAAGAAAAAAAAAAAATAGTCCCTTGGTGCTGCTTTGTAAAAGATAGGTTGAGGATCAAAGTTCAGCTTGGCTTGACTGGATTCCATTTCTGCTTGCATAGCTACCTGTTAACACATTACTAAGCACCTAATTGTAGCTGGTTGCAGCTGCAGTTATTTTGCTGGTAAAAGACAGCAATCAAGCTGACTGCAATCTCCTTCAAAAAAGGTATTTGCCAGCTTTTCATAAAAGCATCTCCCCTTCTCCCATGCAGTCCCATTAGGCTTGGATCAGGGGGAAAATGCCTACTCCTCCTCATTCAGGTTGATATTAGAGACTTGCTCTGGCTGTGGTTTAAGGAGTAATTCAAAATTTAAGGAGTAATCCTGCTTAACTACTAGTTTAAGAATCATTTCTGTATGCAACTTGAAATGCATATGCATGTCTCTTTTATTGCTACTTGTGTCCATATTGCTGCTCTTCCACTTTCTCCAGTGCAGTTCCTTCATTGCTTGATTGTTAAGTCCTGCAAAAGACCAGAAAGTATTTCTTCTTCCTTTTTGATTTGGAGCTTCAAAGACAGAAATAATATCTGTGTTTATATAGAGTCTAATATAACACTGGCATTAGAAGAGATACGTAATTATAACTAGCAGACACCTGTCAGTATTACTATGTTCTCTCAGTATTCCTCCACTGTTATTTTTGGCTCCTTTTTGCTCCGTTAATCCACCCATTCCCATCTCCAAATCCCACTGCTTTTTCCTTCTCATCATCTCAAAGATCTCTCCGTTTCTTTCCACCTCTACAGCCAGCTCTCTTATTAGAAGCCAAGTTATGTTTCACTTTAACCATGTTGCTTTTCCTCAGACTAGACAAATACAGCCACCAAGCTGGTTTTGGATACTGATTTATGTGGTTTACTTATAGTTACTTGTGTTACTTTTACCCCTTTATCGTGTATAAGCGTCCTGTGACCATTTTGAAAGATTTCCATCCAACCCTACCTATGGTCCCTTGTTGAGATTCCTGTATCTCTGCCTCTGGGCTCTTCTAGTGCTCACGTCTTTGAACACCTATTTCTGGAGTCACAGCCAATGTCCCATTATCTTTTGTCACAGGGGTCTTGTGCTTTGAAGAAATGCTGTCAGGACCCCTGCACAGCACTATCTTGTCCAGCTTTGTGTCCTCTTCAACATCTAAGTTCTGCCATGCCTGCCGAGAGTGATTATTTGTTTCAGAAAAAAGAACACAAATATATGTGCCTTGTTTGGTCTTCCCGGTCCCATTCTTTTCTAGCTGCTTGTCCTTACACAGAGAGGTTCTCCGGGCTGGGGCCACCCGCCTGGAATATAGCGTGAGCTGCGGGGAACGGGTAACAAGGCCAGGTGACAGTATATTCTGCTGTTCTCATTCCTTCAAACTCTGACAGGTTACAGCTACAGAACGACTTACCTGCCTGCAACTCTTTTGCTCTTAGACATCTTCAGATGGTCTAGAAAAATACATTTTTAAGAAGATTCAAGTGACTAGGCATCAAGGATTTAGCAAAGCTTATCCAAGCAGCGGGATTTGGGACCCGATCCTGCAGATACTCAGGGCATTTTACAAAGCCCCGAGTACAGAGAGAGGCAAAAGAGGAGAGGCTATATTTATCCTGGTAGGCAACACCAGGGACATGAAAACAATTGACCCCTTTGTTTCTATTTCTCCCCACTTTTGCAACCCTGCCAGGCCTAATTTAGCATCTGTACTCACCTTCCCTGAAGGCAATGCAGTCTTTTACTTGGCTTGGAACTGTTTTCCCAGAAACCCATATGTCAGCTGGCATAGGGAGAGATTTCTTGGAGAATGGGTGTGCGAGCTGGGTTCTGTGGTTCCTTAGTTTTTCTGCTGCTCCGGCTGTACCCCAGGAGACTAGCAGCCTGATGAATGCATTGTTCTAAAATGTCAAAAGGACCTCTGGGCACAAAGTGCTGTGTCCTTCAGAACCACCCAACTCATGCAAAAGCAGGAGAGGTGCAGCCATAGGGAAAATGTCAAGCTGGGACTGAATAGCTGTGAGCGTCATTGCCACCAGTAAACGGGATCACTTATCTGACCAGGGTAAAACGAATGCTAAAAATACACGGTGCCCATCCAGTTCTCCCATTCAGTATTGCAACCCAGCTGCTGAGCCAGGGAGTTTTGTCTACATTTGTGACACATCCTGCGTGAATAAATAAATAAATAAATAAATAAATAAATAAATCAGGGAACATACAGTAGATGCATTTTACTGCCAGAGTGGAACTTCACAATCCTACCAGGGGACCTTTTTGTAATGTTTGTAATGTGCTGCTATCGTGCTTTAGCAAAGAAAAATGTCACTGCTGGGCTTTATTTTTAACAGACTTTTTTAACATCAATTAATGCAAGCAAATGTAGTGAAGCAGATCTTCCTTTTTATTTATATTTGGGTGAAAGCAGTGAGACTTGGGGGAACGGCATGCATGGGCAGGGGGCAGAGGGGGCAGAAAGGGAGTTTCTTCTGCTGTTCCACAGCGGATTTTTTTTTTTTAAAGGTGCATAAATGCAGATGAGTACCCATCTTCCACTGGCAGCCACTGGGGTTAAGAAATCAAGCTGCCTGTGAAGGTATCATTCATGTTGCTTCTTAAAAAAATACATTACAAAACATGCAGCCTAAGTTATCCAACATGAAAAGACTGTATGCTCCATTGGTGTTCGCTCAGCTGAAATCATTGAAATCAGTCAACCCCCATGCGCCCTCTTTTTATTATAAGAGGTAAAAGGATCAGGTCACCCTAAGAAGTGACATTTGTTACTTACTGCATAAACCCTGTAAGAGTTGAGTCATATTATATTTCCCTCATGCTTGAAACCATTATACTTGCAGTGTTTTCTAGCTTTCCCCTGTTTCTCTAATACAAATGCAAACATACATGCAGGATTGTAGGCAAACTCTTCCCTTCCGACATTGATTTGTTTTGTACTGCTGGGAAGAGACATCACTGCAAACCTTGGCAATGCAACATGCACTTCTTTCACATGGGTCTTTCATGGAATTAAAGGTGGAAGATACCTGTTATTTAGCAGGTATTTTTGATTTACCACGATGTGACACAGTTTTGATCTGGGCACACAGGGCCCAGAACGTGTGATTCAAAGATAATGTATGTACTGTACATGATGTAATATCTTACCAACACAGTGAACAAAGGGTGAGGCAACAACTTTAATTTGGAATTTTCCTGCTATTGCCACCTTCTACTGAGACCTTCAGAGTGGTTTCTTTTCCAAGCAGAGCTGGTGTTTTGGTATGTTGGCCAACTGTCTGTTTGCTATAGCTCACTTGCAAGTTATTTTTTTTCTCTTCATAGCCAGCTTGTTGTTATTTTATCTTTTGGGGGTGAGGAAGGGTGTGTCAATCGCTTATATGAGATGCTGGAAAGAGAAGGGGGTTGGTAGATGGTTTGCGAGTACAGCTCTCAGTTCGGTTGCCCCATCTCAGTTTGCTTGCTGCTCTGCAGGTATTCTTCATCAACTATTATTTTCAGTCCTGATCTTTGGCTTCTGGTACTCATCTGAACTACAGAGGCTGCCCACCTTTTCTGCTGTATAATTTTCATGGATGTAGCACAGCAATTTTTCTTCTTCTCCGCTGCCATATCATACATATATCAAGTCCAGCAGTCAAAACAGAAATGAACATCAACAAAATACGTTGCTTATTTGTGAAAGTGTCATGGGATCAAAAATCTTCATGCAAAAATCTCTTCGCAATATGCATTACCAAATCTAGCACTGGGTTCTTGCTCATCAGAGTGATAAACGGCACAGCAAGTGAGTTTGCCCTCTTGTTTTCCTCATCATCCCTTTTTTTTCATTTTTGGACTTCTAAAATGCCCATTTTTCCAAGTATGACTAGAGGGGTAATACTCCTCCTTGACCTTATTTTCTGTTGTTCAAATCCTGCCTAGTGTTAAATCTCTCCACTCGCCTCCATGTTTAATAAATTAAAAGTTGCTTCTTGAGCAACGTGAAGGAGGCTGTTGAAGGGATTGTGGGATATATTCTATCTGCTTTACATCTTTGCGTTTTGGATGCTTGTTTTATCCCACTTTAGTTTAGAGAAAGACTGACAAGTAAGCATAATGTGCCAAGTTAGTACAGAAACTTGATGCCTGCAAGGTTTCCGATGAAGACACTTTGTTTTAAACAGTCAGGGCTTCCAAACGTTGGCCCTCCAGCTTTCAAAAAGAAAAGACCAGGCAAGTTAAGTGCACATCTTGTACAATTCTGTTACAAAATACTTTTATTTCTTCATATCATTAAGAGGTTGATATTAGAAACAAAATCCTGTGGAGCTGGCCTTCATTACATAATCAGGATATAGGATATTTAAATGGTAGCATAAACGAACCTGCTCAGGTCTTGGTCAAATTGTCATAAAGTGAAGAAATTAAAAATTTGCCCACAGCAAAGATTCCCACAACATTTACCTTCGTTTGTTTTTTTTTTTTTTTTTTGTGGGCAGTAATGCCTGGGATTGCTCTGTAAAAGGGATGGCTGTCTTCCCAGCAGTCTTCTTTTCCCTGACTAAGTGTGAAAAAAAATGGGTCCACACATACTTTGTGTGTCTCCTTCCATTCTTCTGCTTATTCTTCAACTGTGTCAACGGTGCATGTGGATAAATATCAAGAATGCTGATACCATCTTCCTTTTCCCCTTTCCCTCCTCTAACTTATAATAATGTGGGGCAAAGGTCTACTTAACATAACACAGTTACGATAACTAGTACATTTGTATTTCTGCTATGATGAGAGGTCTGCTGTAGTGAGACTCATCCAGTGTTGCTGCTTCTTCTCAGCAGTGTTAATTATTCTTCAGGCTCGTGTAGCGTGCGTATGGAAACACAAAATAAGCGATCAGGGAGTAGGATATTTTTGGTTTTATTTGTTGTGTCAGTGACACTTCCACTCTGACACAAACTCACAGCACAACACTCCTGATCTGTAATGAGGTTGTGTCCCAGGATGTGTATTAAAAGCACTAAATAGTCCCTTGCTTATTCAAAATCCTCATTTATCTGAATTAATTTTGTGTCCCCCATTTCATTTGGGTAAATTAGGTTTCACAGTTTCACAATTTGATCACAAGTCTCACAATGTTCGGTGCTTCTTTTTCAACCTGAGCCCCTGAAATGACAGTACTGCATCAAAATCTGTCTTCATTATAAAAAAAAAAAAAAAAAAAATCAAATACTTGCTTTCCTTGTCACAGAGAAGCCCTCCAAGGGGAAACTGCCCAAACTTGAATACCCAGTGCAGAATTCCAGGCATACACTCCGTTGAATCCTGTGATTTTTTTTAAACTGTTCTCCTGGTTTTGCAGGGCTTGGCATTAATAAATTTGGTTCCAGCAACTGCTAGACACCTCGTGCGCGTACCCACAGCCCGCTAGGGCTGGACCAGGTCTGCTTCGCATGGCGCAGAAGGAGCCCCACAGATTCTCAGGCGGGGGAAGCACAGTTCTCCCGTGAGCCTGAATGGCCCGTGGTCAGGGGTTTAGGGTCTCTCCTCCAGCCCCTCGCTGTCCCAGAAGGAGATTTCACCGGACGTGTGGCTGCCATGCGAGGTGTCGACGGCCTGCTTTGCCCTCTGCCCGCCTCCTGGCCCGTCTACAAGATGGCCGCAGCCCGCTCCCGCCCTTACAGTCCTGTGGAGCTCCGCCGCCCGCCCTCTCTCTCCCCGGCGGGATGGGAGGGGAACGCCGTGCCTTGCCGAGAAGCGGCACGCCGGGCCGGCAGCCCCGAGGCTCGGCTCCCGCGGGGCCATCTCTGGGGCCGGCAGATGGGCCGGAGGGAGAGGCGGGACGGGCCGGGGGCCAGGGCCCGGCAGCCGCGGTGGGGCGGCCCGGCTGGGGCCGGGGGCGGGAGCCGCCCGCTCCCCGGCGGGAAGCGGAGTGCCGGCAAGGTGTTGAGTCAGGGACTTCAGGGAGACGGCTGGGAGCGGGGGTGTGTGGAAGAGAGGGAGAGGGGGGGTTCGGCGCTTGCCCAAACCCCCGGGGGAGGAAGGGGGTGGGAGAAACCCCAGCAAAACCCTCCGCCTCTTGACCCGGTCCTGCCCGCTGCTGCCAAACGAGCTTCGAATCCTCCCTCTTCCCTTTCTTCTTGGGTTCTCCTGTTTTTTCCTACCCCGTCTTATTTAAATGAACTGACACACACGCACGCACGCACACAATGAGAACTCAGTGGGCCTTTTGGAGACTATTTCAGCCAACAGATGCAGTCTTCTAAGTTATTTATTAGAGTATGTCTTAGTAAAAGGCTAATGCCTTCCAGTGGTCAGCCACCTCTCTCTTGCTGTTACAGGCGTGTTTTTTCATATCGCATTTCAGATTTCCTCAGTTTTGCAAGTGTTTTTTGGTTTTTCAGTGATGTTAATCACCTCATAGTCATTTAATGTCACGCCACGTTTTTCTCCAGCTCCATAGTTCTTATCTAGAGAGGATATACGCTGACCTGACAGCCTATACATTTAGTTTTCTCATAATAGTGCTGTATTTTTTTCCTTTGGTAATATAGTTTGATGCCTTATACTTGTAACCTGCTGTTCTTTTTAATTGCTTATTGTTATTAATTATATAGTGGTAACATTGTTGGCTTGAGACATTTGGCTGTTAAAATACATCTATCGTTATTGCCATTGGAGCTGCACTAAATTACCTAAGCTCTATCTGGCAATGAATGCTTCTCTGCATTTCTTCAGTGAAATTGGAGTGAGGGTTAAGTCAAGACTTTCTTTTGCATCTTCACCTCTGGCTAGGTTTCATGCCCTTTTCATGCTTCTGCTGGCCACCTTTTCTCCTCCTCCAGCCTTCCTTTTCAGTCTATCCCCTTTTTTCTTTGTTGTTGCTAGTACGGCTGTTCTCCTTCCCCAGCCAATATTTGCTTGTCAATGATACATCTTGGCCAGTTCTTCCCTGTTTCTTCTACTCTCTTGTTTTTCCTCTTTTCTCGTTATTTCATGTTTATAACTTTTCCATTCTGCTACCTGAAAGTTCACTGGAGAGGGGGAGTGTTCTTGGGCACCATTCCTCAACTACTCAAATAGTAGCAAATTGTGTCTTTGCTTCAGTGAGGAACTAGATTTGATGAGGAGGTGAAATATATCTGTAAAAGTGGCATTTATAATTTAAAACAAAAAGCCAACCCACAAACATGTAACAAATAGAGGAAAAATTACTAATTGGCCCTCATTATTCTCTTATCCACAAACGAAGAACTTTTAATATAGAAATCCCAACAGCTGTTTGTTCAGCTCAGTGTGAAGCCTTAGTACCAGCAGAGAAAGTGGGAAGGAGAGTGGAGTAGGTTTAGAATGAAGTCTGGTCCACTTTTTGATACGTGAGCCCAAAGCTGCTGGCTTGCTTTATAGCAGGATCAAAGAGACACATAGAGAAAGGTTAATGCAAATTAGAATTGAGCTTTCTCACGTTTTCCTAAATAAAACAGCAAAGTAAGTCATATGAGCAATATAAATAATACTTTATATTAAATGGAACTTGATCATTTTAATACATTGCTGTGCAAGGAGATCTCCCCTAACTGGCAAAGCAGTTTGCTCGGGTGAAAAGAATCTAATAAATGCCCAGTTATCAGCATAGACCTGGGGGCGTTAATGGCCTGAACTGCTTCTTCCTCCCTGATTTTTCTGAGGGCTGGGGGAGGGGAGATGGAGGCTGAGAGGAAGGAAAGCAGGAAGTTGATACACCCCTAAATGAGTTTAAGAGCCAGATCAATATCGCAGCAATTGCCACTCATTTCAGTGTCCCTCACCTAGGTAAGAAGATGCCAAATAATCTTTGACTCATATAATGGCATTCAGATTTGGAAAAAAATATCAATAGTATCTGATGTATTAGGAAATATGAGGAGCACTGTTATTTCTTCATGTTATCGATTCAAATATCTGGTAATACAGGAAAACTCCCATTCCATTCCATTCTTTTTTTCGGTTTTCCCTTTTTCTTCCCCTTCTTTTAAGACTAAGCAGGCAATTCTTCGTAGGTTGGATAAGCAGCATTTCAGCATTTATAGACTTTAACTTCCGAGCACTTAATGGCTTCGTGCCAAAAGAAGGAAGGCAACTCTGACCCTTTCTGTATACTCAGAACAAAATACCTTATGAGAGTTGTCTACAAAACATAATTTCTATTGCTGGTCCACTGTGATGTAGAATTAATATTGACACTTTGATTGTCTCCATGCCAGAAGATATTTTCCCAGTACCCCTAAACTTAGAACAGGTTGCACTTATTTTATGCAACATGAAATAGCCTCTCCTAGTTTAATAATTTGTGTTTTCTTTGTGCAGTACTTAAAAGTAGATATACCTGTGCTTCCTCCAGCTTCTGTAGTCCCAGATGGGTGGGCATTACTAGTAGGTATTTGACATCGATTAACCGAGAAAGCTGATTCTCCAACCAGAAAGCAAGAACAATAAAAACGAACTGTAGACTGCACAGTGAACAAAAATATTGAAATTAAATGAACAGTTTTAAAAAAGCCAAAAGTTTTTACTTATATGTTACTGTTCTTCTTTCTTCTGAATACAAATGTGACATTTTCATTAGCTTTTTTCCCCCTACAATTTGATTAAATTGTTAATAACTACTTTGCTCAGGCAATCTCTAAGCCATTCAAATTGTAATTTTACTTTACTAGAGAAGGTTTGGTCCAAAAAACTTTCTTCTCTGAAAGAAATAGGCTCTTCAATCATGGAAGAGAACAAAGAAAAACTCAATTCTGACCTTAATGCTGACACTGTGTTCATAAAGATAGGCAGATTAAGCAGGGCCTGGTTCTTCATCCACTTGAATTTAGTAAGAGCGTTTTCAGTCTCTGGGATAGAAAAACAGACATTTAGCAGCTCTGGGGTTTGGTTTCTTTATCTGTAATATACAGATAATAATCTGAGTCTTGCTGTGCAGTGTAAGGATGGAGGGCTTGCTCTTGCACAGTTCGGCACAATTTAGTCCCACAAAAGTCTAGGCAAGGGTCTAGTAAGACAGGAGGCCTGTTCCCCTGAGCTAGTTATGCCAGCATTTGAAGGATCAGTCTCCAAGTTTTTAATCAGTGAGCACTAAGTGCTTTCTGAAAAGGTAAACGTTGAGCTGGATCATCTGTCTACAAATAACTCATACCACTCAGCTTATTCCTACTGGTTTAAATTTCTTTTTATATCCCATGGTAAAATTGTTTCCAAAATAAGTTCGATCACATGGGATTTTATTGCAATGATGGAGTGTAACCTTGTAATGTGTATAGCTACGTGATGCAACACAGACTTTTTTTTTGAACAAATTTTAATACCTTTTCCTGGTGCAGTTACAGACAAGGAGTAGCAAATTATGCATGTCCCATCAATTGGTGAATAGCCCTGTTCCTGAATTCCTTAACTCTCTCCTGGTAGCCAGTTGCCCAGAAAATGCTGTTCTTTGATGGAGAGGGCATTTGCTGCATTTAAATCGTTGTTACTTGAGCTGAAAACATGACAGCTATTAAGAAATAGACCCTGCCAGTTGCCATTCTTTTATTTTCATCCAGCCTCACCGAAGCCAGACAATTCATGGCTTTAATAGAACATACAAGGCACATGTGGTAAGAAGAGTTCACTTACAAGCAGCCAAAGTGAGTGCAACCAAGCAAAAAAGTGAACAGTTGGTGAAGTGAAATGCATCCCTTGCTTCAGACGAAAATACAGTGGAATGAAAGATGCAGTAGACTGGCTTTCCCTTAAGCAGATCTAATTTCAAAATCTGGCCCTGGAGAGATGAACTTTTGCTTTAATTGAGGAGGTGGATCCCAGCTCTTTGTCACTCCATCAATCAGCACCCTTTGCTGTAGCTTTAGCAAGACGCTGCAGAAGGCTGTAGGATTTATTCCCTGCGTGTTGAATAATGCTTCCTGTCTAGCGCTGCTGGGAGCCGGCGTGGCCTGGCCTCAACAGGACAGTGCGGATCCCATCCTCTTCCTTCTAACGTTGGCCAGTGTCCTTCAAGACAGAGTCATAGCCTGATCTCATCTTTCCCCTTGGGAGGCTGCAGTTGTTGGTGACTCGAGAGTTTAGGATTGTTTCTTGAATCTTGTCCATCTCCTTCCTCGTGCATGGGCAGAGCGTTGCCCAAAAATAATTTTGAACTGGAAAAAAGCAAGGGGAGAGACATTGCTGGGGTTGCAGCCTGACGTGTCGAATCTCCCAGTCTCTAGCTAACATGACTTCTGTTCAAAGTGGCATTAAGAGCAAACACAGGCCACCGTGCAGGCCTGCCTGTGCAAGCAGTAGTGTATGGCACAACAGGGAAACTTAGGATAACAGTGCCGAAAGCGTGAGGAAGGTATTTCCTTCCCCCACCTTGCCAATTCCAAACATGTGGTGATCTGCCCTAGACACTGCAAGAGAAACATGGGTGTACTTCTGTCTTTCCATCCAATCCTCCATCCTGTCCCAACAGGATGGAACTGATAGTTAGGACATTAAAAAGCCCCATTTTTCCATGACAGGTTCTTCTCACGGCTGTAAATTCCAGCTGTATTCTTTTTCCTGCTGCAAATTCCAGCTGTATCCTTTGCCTTTACTATGTGTCCTTCTTCATCACTATATTCCCATGTTTTTCATGTCAGCTTCCAAAATTAAAACCATGGTGGGTAGTTGTTTGGTTTGGGGTTTTTTTTTTTCAGGGGGGGGGAGGGGGGAGTGTTAATGTTTGAGAAATTGAAAATGGCAGAAGCACTATTACAGTCAGGGAGAAATTATGAACTTGATGCTGGAGACTTCAAGCACTGTTTCGTTTCAGCTTCCAGGATTGGAAGAGGTGTTGTCTGTTCCTTAGCAGGTGAGGAGACTTGTCACGCACTTAGTTGCCGTAGTGGGCCCCGAGACCGAATTTGGAGCAGGAATGAGATTGTCTCTAGTGGCACAGAGAGGCTAATGAGTATGTGGGTGTATGGCCAGTAGAATTAAAAAGATGCAGACAAACACAGCCCTATAAACTAGGAAGCACGGGTGGCTCTATACTATGCACATTATAGTGTTGTACGATGTATTTTGTACGATATATTATGTACGATGTTGTAGCCAAGGGGTTAGCTGTCATCCATGCCATTCCTTCCTTACTCCTCAAATCTCTGGCTTACAAATGTGTGCTACAAAATTAACTCGGGGAAGAGTGGAAGCAATGTGAAGAAGGAGAAATTGGTTTAGGGGCATGGTTTGCTTGGGAAAAAAAAAAATTATAACGAAAACACATTGAATGTGGGAGTTGTACATGCTTTAGACCTGAAAAAAACACAGGGACTGCAGGCCATTTCTTGCCCGTGTTGTATGAGGAGGGCAGAGTTTACACTACTTCTTAGCAGATGCTTTTAAGCATGGACCCAGCCTCGTGATGATTTACCAGGAGGACATCATCATGTTTGGACCTTTGCCTGTAGATTTATTCAGAGTAAAAGGCAGAAGGACCCTTCTGGACAATCTCGAGGGTGAATAAGAGAAAGAGTTACTTATAAACTGTTACAAATTGGTACTCAGTAATGGCTGTAGTGTTGATCAGACAATATAAGAGGGCCCCCAGTGGTTACCGACTTAACAGCTGCATGTAAGTCAGCCAGTGAACATTTGCTTGTAGCTGCTCTAGTTTTGTTTTTATTGAAGAGCAAGAAGCATAAACATGGGACACACAGTCTAGAGGCTGCTTAAAGGGTTTCACTTGTTTAAAGTGTATATTGAAATGTCAGGGCCTTCTGTGAAATGAACAAGTTGTGTGTTGAGTTGGTAACACAAATTGGGCCAGGTCATCGAAAGCAGTACCTCAAGTGGGGGTACAGGTGAGGGGATCTCACCTGCCCTACAACTTACTCAGTAACTCTGCAGCGAGGGTAGCTGGGGCAAAGACAGAGGATCCCCAAACGTGAGTATATGCTCAGCACGAAGACTGTTTTTGTTTGCTTTTATAGCTGGTTATCAAGTTAGTTGCTGAGGTAATGGGCTGCACCTCAATTAAAATCTACCTACCCCCATTGAAACATTTAATATTTGTGTAAATATTAAACACTTATATGAATATTAAATGCATTTATTTAGAATTGATTCATGTTTACATTTCCCCACTATCTGAATAAAGATTACAAATGGAAAGTAATTTATTTATGCAGAAATTCTGCATGCATCAAACTCATTTGTCTACCAGCAGTGGGTAAACCATCCTCATCCATGTTGCGAGGTCTTAACCATGTCCAAACTCATATCCTAACCATGTAAGGGCAACAGTAAGCAGCAGTTCTGTGCTGTACAGTGGGTACTTTGTTCTTGCCTTCCTTATGGAGTTGTTGGATCCATAATGTGAAGGACGTGCTGACTTGTTTTACGATGTACCACATCAGGGAATGCAGTGCATGGTTTTCTGTTAGATTTGGAAAAGTGCAGGCTTTATATTAAAGGTTCATTTCTTTTTCATCGTTCAGCTAACTCATTTGCACTGTAATGTACTTTCCTATTCCTCCTCCTGATAGTTGCTGCTTTTATACCTATTTTGCAGGCCATATTTTTAGTCTAATCCATACAGCAGTTGTCTAAAATTCCATAGCATTGCTTATTTCTTACCTATAACTCTTAATAAAAAATAGGGCTGTGCCAACCTATTATATCCTTAATAGAATATTCTAATGGTTATTAAATCAATTGACTCTGAATCTCACTTTAATAAATGAGTCAGACAGTATTTTCCAATTACTGTCAGCCGCCACCTTTCCAAAGAGCAGATTATTTTGATTGAATTTTTTAAAGCTGTTCAGCACTTTTTTTTTTCTTTCTTTTTTTTTTTTTTTCCTTGAGTAAGAGCGAAGAGCAGTAGCTTTGTTCTGCAGGGGAGCCTCTTGGACTGTGTCTGACACTCCATTCCATTTCAGATTTATCCCAAGGGGAAACTGAAAATGTGACATTTCACCCACCCTTTATTTATTAATGGTATCATACTTTGCACTTCCATAGCACCCTATCAGATTGTTAGCTAAACATGTGGAGCTAGACAGGGGCCAGCATTTAAACAGAGCCTTTTGCATCCTCTTTCCACATCTGGCACCTTTGCAAGAGCTGCCACACCCCAGCTCTTCCATGCCAATGGGAGATAAAATGCTGGCCATGCTTTCAAATTCTCTATGGAGAGCAGGGCAGGGACAAAGCCTTGTTCCCTCATCCTTCTGCAGTGCTGTGTGACCCAAGCAAGCAGGCAGTTGTGTGCCCAGACATGTTATCTTAAACCTTTTCAAAGGCAGATAGCAGTGATTCTGGGTCTTCTGTGTATGGTAGATAGTCCTGGACTGTTCTCCAGCTCCACTGTCCCAGTTGCATTAGAAGTCTTAAGGGATACTAATTAGGTCAGCCTATTAAAGTAGAAATTAAAAATTAACACCTCTTCTTTAGAGATGGGGAGTCTGAGAAACACAGGCCATGCTGTCATGCCCAAGGTGATAAGAGTAGGTTAGTGTTGGAGTTTGGAACGGAACCCAGCACTCCTGGCTCTTCTGCCAATGCTGTAACCTTATCTGTCTCTGTTAAATTTAAATCATGCTGGTCTCACGTTCTTGAATTCAAGGACTGGAACCTTGCCCTTTGTTCCGAGGATGTAGCACAGAGCAGGTGATGTACACAAAATGGGTGAAAAAGAGTGTGACGGAAGGGGTTGATAACTCCCTGAACAGTGGGACTTAGCAAAAAAATTATTCTATTAGTTATACAAATGTAGTCATATTTTAAATGCGGTCTTTACAACTAGGAGACTAAGAACATTTTATTTTTAAGAGAAAGCTTGGATTCTGCACAAATTGATGTCTCTTGCCTGGGGAAGTTTCCTATCTGCCCCAGGCGAGTGGGTGAGGGGATTTTTTCAAACCCTGTTTATAAGCCTTTAGGAAAATTGGATTTGCAACATACAGTAATCAAAGTGGTTTTGATGTTTGTGACCAGGAGATCACCTCAGATCTGAGTGATATGGGAAATACAATAGGGTCACATTTAACGGGGTTCAGTTCTTCTTGAACAAGTACAAATGCTGTGTAACTACAATTAGTTTTGGTTCAGCATCAGGAGTGCATGCCTTTCTTCCTACTTTTTCCTCATTAGCTAAGGTAATGGAAAGAGAAAAAAGCCTTCTCTGTCTTCTGTAGCTCCATATAAAAATATTTCTTTTTAGGAAGTCTTTCTCCCTTGGAATGTTTGAAGAACTCCCCGTTCAGTGTTCCCATGCTCAAGAATGATTAGCGTGGTTCATTTACACTTTGCCAACAGTAACTCTGTGATTTGAGAATCGGCATCGATTATCTTCACCTTGACAAGTGGAAGATCCTGAGATGGAGCTCCCTTTGTCCTAATTGCTTTGACTGTGTGTATCAGCACAAACAGTTTGATGAAGAAACTTCACCCTACAGGCTTTCTAGCCCCTAATTACCCTTTGTGGGGACTTGCACCATCTTCAGAACCATCTGTTTGGTAATGACCATGGCAAGGATCTGGATATAGGAGAAATTATCTGATCACGTGTGGCAATCTGTACATTCCTCGTAATTGATTTGCAAGCTCAGGGAAGAAGAGGCATTTGTATATGGCTTGTTGAGCCTTCCTTCTCTTTTTCAGTACGCTGTTCCGCAGCTTTGCCCACAGCTGTGGGTTGCTGCCTGTCGGGAGAGCGCGGCGTACAGCCTGCTTTGCAGGATGCAGCCGTCTCTCTTATATGTATGGACTGGTGCGTGCCAGGTTCTTTTCCCTCATGTTCCCCTTGATGGTGCTTGCGCGGGCCATACTTGTCTTCTCTCAGCAGTAGCAAAAGCAGAACGCACTGGAAGGGTTTGTTACTGATGGTGGAAAACCCCAAATCCCAGGCAGCTCTTGAGAATCCGCTAAAATTTTCCCTGCTAAGGGAATAGTTAGCATATATTTGATAAATGGTTGCTAATTTATCTATGAAGAGTTACGAAAGGTGTCACCTACCTGATGTGAAGGTGTCACCTACCCCTAATCTGCCCTTGGGAGTCTGTTGCACAGAATATGTTCAGCCAGCAGCGCCTGACTGCCGGTGTGATTGGATGGATGGGACATGTACCTCAGCAGCCTGTGCTCAGCTGCCTCCGTGGCAGTAGTCCGTGGGCACGGGATCGACGGGACCACTGGCCTTTTTCAGCCGAGTCCCAGAGCAGGCCTGCCATTTCGCACTCCTCTGGGTAGCTCTTTAGCACCTGGAGCTGGGCAGGAGCGTTGAACATTGCTTTAATGAAGGACTGGGTAGAGGACAAAGGGAAGTCTGTGGTTGCTGTGTGAGCATGTGGCTGACTCTCAGCCATGTTTGCCTGTGCCCGTGGCACCGCTCTGAGGTGCTAAAACTGATAGGAGGAAAGAGAGTTAAAAAAATGGCCATGTAGGAAATGGGATCCTACATTCCTCTCATAGCTGCTACGTGAAAAACGGTTTTACCGTGAAAGGCAACGGAGTTGCCATATAGATGAAGATCATGAGAGCTAGCTGTTCAGCGGAGACTGAGCTCCTCAGTTACGGACTGTTGTCAGAGCAGAAATTTTTACAGTCAGTGTGTTTTTACCCATTTACTCCAAAGGAGACACCCTGCCCCAATTTTATGTAAATCTTTTGGCTTTGTAGGTTTTCCTCTGCCTCTTAGCTTCTCATTAGAAAGTGCTCTGACACCTCGTAGAAAACCACACCAGGATAGTTTCCAGTAGTCCCACCTGCACCATGGCCACCACCCCCTGGCTTGGCTTCTGCTGTCTGAAGCCCACAAACTCCCACCCTTTGCTAAAGATGTCACGACTCACGCAAAGGCTCGGTTTGGCTTTTGAACTGATGAGAAGCGAAAGCGGAAGGCTGCCATTGAATTTTTTTCCGATTCGGATTTAAGTTACCGAGGATCCTTTTGAGAGGGCATGTGGCCCCCGCTCAACCACACCAGCGCGGTGGCACGTTGGTCTTTCTGTGGGTGGGCAGGATTGCTGGTGTGAGCAGTACAAAATGTTGTCTCTGCTCTCATGGTCCGCAGCAATTGCCGACAGTGAATGTCCATCATCACTATAATGCCCGCTATAATCACGGCGGGCAGCGCTCTGTCCAGCGGGAGGTGGGCGGCCGGGCATGTAGGTCTTGGGGGTGGGCAAAGGCACTCTCCTAAATCACTCCTTCTCGCCTGAGAAACGGTAGGGAGCCGCGCCAGTCGCCCAGCGTTTTATTCCCCCCTTGATTTTTAATAATCAGATACAGTATTTACCTGCGAGATCAATGCTACTCGTGTAGCACACCGGTGACATACAGAAGGACCTTTTCTGAGCGGCGCTGTGGGAATTGAGGCCTCTGCAGCAGGGCTGGAAGCCACTTCTTACCTAGCAACTGTTTCTAAGTAGGACAGCCGATGACTGCCCTCATGGCGGAGTGGATGAATCCTGCAGCACCCTCAGGAAGGGAACCTGGTGCCAGGCACCAGCCGGCCTTCGGAGGACAATGGGAGGAAGCGGAGGAACAGGCGGCGGGGAGCGGGAAGGGTTTTAAAGCTGCAGGACCTTGACGGGAAAGCTGCATCAGGGGGCACACGGGGACTTTTCTGAGCTGTTAAAAAGAGGAGAGACGCAAATAAAGGGGAAAAAAATATCTAGGATTGTCAGAAAGGGAGCTGGGAAATCCTGCGGCTTGCAAAAGGTTTCGCGTCTGCCCCTGGGACTGGAAACGTGGAGCAGGAGTGATGTGTGGGTATAAACTACCCTCCCCTCTCACACTGGTTATGAGAAACGCCACGTCAGCCAGAGTGCCAAAAATGCGCGCGTTCGCAGTTCTCACCCGTGGTAGACGGGTTGATGTGTGATCGGCGCTAAATTCCTTACGCGCTGTTTTGTAAATGTACTCAGTTGTGGTCGGGTGGCTCTGCTAAGAGACGATGTTTCAGGTCCTATTCATCATGTCCTACTGAAGTCTAACGCTCTGCGTTCATGTTTGGTGATAACTATATGTGGAAAATCAGTGCTTGTAATGCCCAGTAAAGCTTTGTACATTCTGAAACCCTCCAGGTAAGAGAACACTGAGGGGTGCTGAGGGGCATCCAGTTTCCTGAGCTTAGGAAAACAAAAAGTCTCTTCAGTTCATAGATCATGTTGGACTTGCTCTTTGGTAAGGGCTGTGGTGAATTTTACTTTTCCTTTGATTTCTCCCACAGATGAAGGACTGAACCATGAATGCAAACTCTGCAATCAGACGTTTGACTCTCCTGCCAAACTTCAGTGCCACCTGATAGAGCACAGCTTTGAAGGCATGGGGGGCACCTTCAAATGTCCGGTGTGCTTTACAGGTAGGAGGCCATCACTGCTTGTCCCAGTCAAGCCCTGAGCTTACACTGGCAGATCTCCACTTACAACTGTGTCATGTGCTGGCTTTAGGTCAGTTTTAGGACAGGATGTTACATTTGTGCTCGTTAGTAATATTGATTAGAAATCATTTAGAAAGCTGAGCTCCTTGGAAGGTCAGGCATCCATCTGTAAGAACTGCATTTCAAGCTCTTCTATTGGAAGTTTGAGTTTCTTACAATTATGGAAGTGATAGTCTGCTACCTTCCACGGTATCATGTTCATCACCTTCATATTCCAAACTTGCTGAGGTTAAAACTGCCCATGAATTTGTGCTTTAAAGGTACAGATGTTTCATCTAAAACGATATAACTCGGAGCAGAACTTGGCCCCACAGGCAAGGGCTGCTAGGCATAGCCTGTATAGCAACATTCTCCTCTGATAGGGTAAGAAAGCCTGCTTGCGTGTGTTTGTTGGCGTGTGGTGAGAAGAAACACCCTTGTAATGTGCTTTAGAAAGCAAACCATGCCGTCTTGCCACAAGTCAAGTTCTGCTCTCCCCTGACACAAGTCCAAGTGTGGGAATAATCCTCCCCAAGTCAGTGGTGTTATTCAGTAGTAAAACCCAAGTGAGAAAATAACTTGACCCAGTAGGGCTAAGCACTGCAGTGTTTGGGCCATAATGAGGAACAGAAAAATGCTGTTGTTGGAAATGAAAACACATTAAAAGGATGCCTACAGAGTTGTTGTGAGTTTTTCTAAGGACTTCTTAATAGAACATTTCATAAAATGATAACCTAAAACATAAGCGTTAATATGTAGCTTACATGCCCAATTTTGCTTTACAAGATGAAAATCAAAGATAATCACAAACATGACAAAACACACTTTGGGTATTCTCGCATCAATGGCATGCTAATTCTGGAAGCCATTCAAGGTTTCTGTTCTCCATTAATGGGAATGAAGGATTTTCATTGATAGGCAAATAGACCCTTTAATACCTTCATTTTACTTCTCTTTGTTTGGCAGCTCCCCTCCCAATAAAACCTAAGTGCACGCTACAGAGGAAAATTAAAGTTGAATTTTTCATCTCTCAGATACAGTGGCTGGTGATGATTATTACCTCACTGTGTTCAGGTTTCACACATTTCTGTGGGTTATTAAATTAAAAAAATGCATAGTTCATCTTCACTGCACAGCTTGTCATAGTAATATCTTGAGCATGGATAGTACGCCTGTAAACAGTTTGCCTGTTCGGCATCTGTGTTCAATAATTCTTTCAGTTAGGCATTTTGTTTTTTTTTTTTTAGTTTTATTACTGATTCTACTAAATTTTTTCCCTTGTCTTTCTGTATACATTATGAGGTGATCTTTTTTTAGTGTAATGCCATAAGTCTTTGATTTCCAGGTCTGGGGGAGTTGTAAACACAATATAAAAACTTACATGTGTAAGGAGTACCCACTGACGGTTCTCCTTGTGAGCAAGATCCCTGATAAAATTAATCCTTTAATGTTTGAGCCAGTAGCCTTGTAAAATGTGTTAAAGAATATGGAGATAAGTCGATTCCAATCTGTGTGAAACACTTTTTTCCTTTTTGCTGATGGGGTAAATAGACACCAAGCATTAATCATAAACAATGGTGTTTTATTAGCAATATGCCATTAAATTATTTCAGCATGTCTTGCTGGAATATTAACAAGAGGTAAAAATCACCAATATAAGTTTTATGTGGAAAATGGAATCTGATCTTTTTTTTTTTCAGGGTAATGAGAAATGTGATTAAAATGTATGACTCAGAAGAACAATATTCTGATGTTTTTTGTTGCCTTGCAATTAGAATAATTTTAATGATTAGGAATGGAGTCAAAGTCAAATGCCAGCATCTTTAATAAATCCTTTCCCTGCCTATACAGATTAATATTGTAGATGCAAACTTTTTTAGGTCACAGTGCACCAGGCATCCATCAGAAGTCAGTGCTGCCAACCCAAACACTGCCTCTGGCATATACAATTTAATTATTAATAGTATGTCTCCTAGGTAAACTGTTACACAGTCTTAGGGCCTTGTTTTGTAGTCATTAAAATTGAACATGTTTATATTATTGAAACCCTTGCATTCACTGTGTAGGCAGAGTTGATCTTAAAGTATCCAAAGAGAATTTACCTGCAGTTCTGTTTCACATTTATAGACATTGCCCCAGTGTAGCTGTGGGATATAATTTTTAGCATTAACACATTTAAATACAGAGCTGTTTGTTAGTTTTAACTTTAGGCACATGGAGTAAACAGGACTTTAGCATCTATGCTTTTCAAACCTGTTGGTTGCTAGGAAATAAGTTTTGTGTGTGTTCAACCAGAGTGCAGTAAGCATGAAGAAATAATTCTGAAGGGAAAATGGCGTTTTAAAATTCTTTAAATTCGAAATCTTCATTGGTAGTCCTGTTAGGGTCTTTTTTTCCTTTGTTTTTGTTTTTGTTTTTTAAACCAGGCATCTGTTTCAATTCATTCCTTGTAGAAGAAGGATAACACTTTGTAGATAAATAGTGTTCGTTGGTACGCATTATAACAACAGTGTAATGTGAAATCAGAGTGCGCCAGCCTAATTTTACCTCTTGGAATTGCTGAGTGTTAATGGGAAATTGTTTATAAAAACCCTTCACTTGCAATATGAAATAATGAAAAGCTTGTTGTTTGCTTAATATTCCAGTGTTTGTCCAAGCAAACAAGTTGCAGCAGCATATTTTCTCAGCCCATGGACAAGAGGACAAGATCTATGACTGCACACAGTGTCCACAGAAGTTCTTCTTCCAAACAGAGCTGCAGGTACCACACTTGTTACCTGGGGGTTATAATAGCATTATGTATTTGATAGCTGAGTTCAAAGCTTTACTTACCACAACCTCATCTGATACTTGCTCATCGTCAGGATGGGAATGAGGAAAGGACGAGAGAAATTGCAGGTGATTCCACCCATGCTGCTTCCAAAAGGTGCTGGCAGAAAGCCACCTAGTACGGATGTGAATTTCAGTAGCCACCTTGGATTCTTGCTCTGTAGGTTGTTGCAGCTCGAGATATTCTTGAGAGAGAAATGGGCATCCCATTTTTCTGTTTGATATCCATAAAACATTTACTCAAGCAATGAAGTGGAAAATAAGTGTATTCTTTTGTCTCTAAATGTGAAAAGCTAAGCACTGAAGTAGGATTGTAAGGATGGGGGAAGGGAGGAAGTAGACAGAATTTATCTTGGTTTACCTGCTGGCCATTTCCCATAAATACTAACTTGGTGGGGAATAGAAAATAATAGGGTCAAATGAATAGTACATTGTATTCTTGTCTGCTGTTGTCAGACTTGTAATGATACTGTTTACTAATGATAAACAAAAGGACAGAGAGGAAGAAATAAATGTTGAACAAGATCTGAAAACAATTTTGAATTAAGGTATTATTTACTATATATTAACATTCTGCACTGCTTGCCTTGCAATGAGAAGTGGTGGTGTGCTATTCCTGATGTGCTGTTACGCTTTGAGACAGTATCAGAAGATCGTTTCTAAATTATTTTAGTTTATATTGAAGTATTAAGATAGGTTGACAAAAGGAAAAAATTTCATGGTCTCCGATGGTCTCTAGGGATGGAACAAGGAGAAGCATTTGTACAGTAAGGCCTTTCCTACACTGTCAGCCATGTGATTTTTATTTGGAATGAAGAGATTTTTCAGCACCAAAGGCTTTTCAGTAGTTTTTTTACAGCACGGGACCCCTTTAACTGAGATGTCCACAATTAATTTTGCTTTGGATCAGAGCTGGATTTCATCTCATCAACAGAGGGAAAAGGCTAGTGAAGCACATGCTCATGTATGCCCATTTAGTATTTCACTTAAAGTGGAAGTTTTACATGCTGAAAACCTGATATTAGTGTTTGGCATGATGATATGAAATATTTCTTTGGAGAAAAAAGAAATAGGAGCATTTAAACCATGAATGAATTAACTGTGTGCGAGATTGGTATTTATAATGATTCCACTGCTAATTTCTTTCTGCATGAAAACAATAGGGAATAAAGCCTTTCTGATAACCTTCCCTACCTCTTTCTCAGTGGACCCCTATATCATGGGAACTTCTGTAGTACCTGCAGTACCATACCTGTAACAAAGCAAGGTGCCTGTGCTGTATCTCTCTCCTGTTTTAGTAGATTCAAATCTGTTTCATTTACTGTCCATAGCAGGTATTGCATGCAAGGTCTGACCCACAGTGGAAGAGGAGGACAAGGAAAAGAAAATAAAAAGTTGGACTTTTAGGGAAAAAGACATGCATAGTGATGGACAGAAAGAAGCAAAATTGAGTTTTGAAGTCAGAAAATGGTCTGGGTTGTGTAGAAAGTTATTGGACTTGTGGGAAGAATAAAGGAGAAACTGAGTGAAATGAGGAAAGGTCAGAAACTAATTTTGTTGTATGTGTGGAATCATTTTCTTTGCTTTTTTTGGTCATCGTACTTGCTGAGGTTTTTTTGCAAAGTGTTTCCAATAAGGTGAAACTGCTTTTTCAGGAAAAAGCTATTTAAATATTTTTGGTTTACTGATTTTTACAAATTCTGTTGTTCATCACTGGTTAATCAAAATGAGGAAGTAGGGAGAAATAGGGACATGAGCAGTTTCTAAAAAGAGAAGGGAAAGATTGTCAGGGAAGAAAGACCAAAAGGACAAAAAAAACCTCAGCAAACAAACTCAAACACCAAACTCAGCAAACAAGAAGGTGCAGGTATGCAAAAGAGAATTATGAAAAGAAAGAAACGGGAACAAGAGGACAGAAATCAGTTTTAACAGCAGAATTCAGAATGGATTTAAAAAAGGCAGAATAGCTAACTGGACTCTAAAGATGCAAAATATACAGAGGTCCAGGTGTAGCTATGACATGTACAATCACCACCTTACTAGTCTGTGTCCCCTAAAATACACTCTCGTTTTGAAATACATGGAGTCCCAAGCAGTTACTTTCACCTTTTTTACTGTAATAAAAGCACATGTTTTTCCATTCAAAATTCATCAGTGCCCAAGACTGAGGGCAAGATTTTGCTCTCTCCATCTAAGCCTAGTTCATTAAAACTTGAACATAACTGAGGCACCTGATTTTCTAGTGAAGGGCACAAAAGGATATTGCTAAAGAGAGATAAATTATGCTCTACATTGGGTAGGTGACAGTCACTGTGTTGATTCCATGCTCCAGGAGGCTTCTAATAGACCACATCTCAATACCCTTAGAGGCAGCCTCTCTCTGGCTTATGTACATTTGCAAAAATGAAAAGGTATTAATTTTCTTAATTCATTATGTTTATTATTTTAATTAACTTGGGTAGCCCCACCCCAGTTAAGAATGCATCATGTTTAAAAAAATGCAGTACCATCATGCCATTTGCATTTATTTGTTAGGATCACGGGCTTTCTGCTCTTCCCTCCAGTTACCTACCCAGGCTGGTGAAAGGGCAGCAAAGCACTTAGGTAGAGCAGTAGGTACTGTCCTTTGGAGTCTGCTTTTGCTGAAAATACATTGATCTCGAGCCCACTCTCATTTAAAACCTGTTCTAGGAGGCGTCGCTTTGTTCAGGCTATCTACCGGCTGAAGCAGTGGAATCTTTGGCAGCTAGCCTCCAGGTTATGTTTCTCTATCCTTTCACATTACTGTGGTTTGTGTTGGGGCTTGCAGTGTAACAGCGTATTTATTCCCTCTATCAGGATCGGTTCCTTGCTTTTAATTTAAACATGCATCTAAAGTGCATCTCCCATGCATGAGAGATGCTAATCATCTCAGATTAGAAGCCACAGACAGCACTCCATGGCTGTAGGGCAGAGCAAGAACATGAACAAGGTAGAGCAGAGCAGAACACAATGGCATAGAAGCCCTATCCACATAGTATAGTGTATAGTACAGCTGATAATTAAAGAGAATTAATTCAGGGATACAGAAAATAAATGAATTATACGATGCTTAACTTGGTGTTTGGCCCAGTGCAATTCTTTGCTTAGCATTTTCTGACTCCTGTTCTAGGCAGAGTAGGCTATAGGAACATAAGAAGCCCCACATACTACGTTCATCTCACCTTGAGGGAGTTACCATCCCCTCATTACCAATCTTCTCAATGCAAAAAACAAGGAGGACTCTCTTTAGAGGTTTCCATGATTTCACTCCAGACTCCTGTTAGGAATGCAAGACAATCCTGTTCTGGTGAGAATAGAGAGTAAACGATCAGTCCTGAAAATCATACCTGCAATATATTACTCAACCTTTAGGTTGAAATAACGAGATTTTACAGGGGTTTTCTCTTTAAGATCATCTCCACAGATGGCCCTTCTCCCACCTTTGATAATTCCTTTAATAGCTTTGTGCTCCATAGCAGTTGAACCAGCTTTAAATTTGTGGAGATATTACCTCCATGGAAAGGAAACAAATGGAAACCTTCTGTAACAGTTAGAAGTGTATGTTTTAAGAGTGTTCCGAGTTGTGAATTTTCATACTTACATGTACAAAAGGCTACGTGGTGTATTTACGCTTCTGAAATGGAGCTGAAAAATTATGTCCCTAAAAGTATGTCCCTAAAAGTATTTATTCTTGAGAATGGAAAGCTTTGAATAAGACATGCTTAAAACAATAAGGGCTTTTCAGAAATAGGCTGGTAACAATCTTTAAAATCAGAAATATATCCCATCTAGGTATCAGTTAAAGAAGCTGCATGGTGGGTGTATTTATATGGTGCCTAGATGTCTCCCAAAAGTTGAAGCTCTTCTAACCGAACACCTGGCATATGACGATACAGTTCTCTGTACAGGGTGGTCTTCTCCATCCATCATCCATAATACTGAACTTTTAATTAATAAGGAAGTAAAGAAAGTTATTGGTAATTTAACTTAATATTGAATTTTCATTAAATTATGATAAAATGATCTGTGCCTATTAAAACTGGCCTTTCTTGTCCTCATGCTATTTCCAGTGCCTGTTTCTTTTGCTTTAGTCTTTGGACTGAGGCTTAAATTTTGAACAGGTGTTTGTGCTTCCCTTGTCCCTGATGAGGAGTAGCCATGCCTTTCCTATTTCCAGTCCTAGGGTTACTTCCATAGTCAACACAACATACTGTGGTGTTTGTGGCGAGGAATGAGACACTCTTGTGGGGTGTTACCCAGAGTGAATTGTTTCACTTTAGACTTTTTTTAGATGTTGCTGCATCAGAGAGGTACCGATGTCCAGTATAATTGCTGAATAATTGTACAGGTTTTATCAGTGTTTTATCACTGATGATAGTTAGTTCTGAATATGAGACTAGCCAAAATTACATGACCTCTCAGGACCATTTTGCCCAGTACAAAAATTATATCTCTTTTTGGTCAATTAGAGCATTTACTTAACATTTTGTGACTAATAATTAGTTGCCCCTGGGGTATTTAAGTGTCCCCACTTTACAGACATAAAAACTAGGGCAAGAAATAATTGGATCAGCGGTTGCTTCCCATCCTGTCCAAAAGGGACCTGGCCTCGGTGATTCACGCCCTTGCTGCTTCCCGTCTGGACTCCATCAGTGCAGAATACCTGGGCATGAAGCCATCAGCCTGTAGGACGTTCCAGCTAATACAAAGAGCTGCAGCCCTGTTCCTCAGTAGCAAAGGAGACCAGGAGCATACTCGACCTGCTCTCTTGCTTTCTACACTGTCTTCCTACACGTTTGTCCAGTTGTGCTCTAAGAGTCAGTCCTTAATATTCTGAGTGGACTTGGTCCCCGCACATCTCAGATATCACCTGAGAAGCTCTTCCCATTTGGTAACAATGCAGTAGTTGACGGCCCTGCTTTGTGAGTGTTTTTATCGAAGAGCTGCAGCTTGTTTGCACAGGAGCTAGAACTTTCTCACAGGCTGTCTGTGGAACAGACTTCCACAGCAGATAAGTATTACCATGAACATCCCGAACTTCTGCTTTTGAGAGTAGGGTGCACGTAGCAGAGCCAAAGGATCCCTTCTCTCATATAAACATGTACCAGCATGTACATTTCTAAACCTTCCCCAAAACCCCAACGCACAACAACAGAGCTCTTCCAAAATGAAATACACAGTTCCTTCCCCAGGGAAAGGATGAAAGAAAGAATGAAGCACTCATAGCAGATATTACTCATGTCGCTTAAAACAGCAGGAGAACATTCTCATCTCCCGGTGCAAGCAGCTGAAGTAGAGTGGGGCAGAGGCAGCATAGAGGAGTCTCCACAAGTTTTATGTAGCTTTCTGTGTGTCCATCTCTGGATGTCCAGTTGTAACTTTTTCATGTTCCAAGGTTAGCATTGTTGAAACTAATCTTCCAGTTCCTTCCTCATTTCTTTAAGGGTTAAACTTTCCAAAGATCTCTGCATTGTAAAATGCTCCCAAAGACCTTAACATTTTTAAACGTCCTTTAAAATACCCTTGACATGAGACACGATCAGAACTAAGCAAACTCCAGGCTGCTTCATGAACTGAAAGACTTGACTGAGACCTTCAGTGGCAACAGTAGCAGAGCTGGGATTCAAACACTACGTTCTCTCATTAGGGGGTCAGCTAGAGAAAACTGCTAATTAACCTGGGCTGGGATTGTGTCCTTGTGGCAGAGGCCTTCTGGGGCCAGCTGGGAAAGAGATTGGTGTGAGAATAGCATCAACCATAGCAGCAGTGGCTCTGCTATCTCCATATAGGATTGTTTTGCCAAGGCCCCCACAGTAGTTGAGTCTATGTATCATGTAGGTCCCAAGGGCAAGCCTTCCATGACAGCAGGGGAGACCGTGAATAATTTATACTCTTTACACAAAAACAGGGACAAAACTTCCAAACCTGCAGGTGAAGTTAGATTTTCAAGGATGTTTTCATCACAAAGAAAAAGCCTCAAAACATTTTTTTAAGTGAAATCGGAGATTAGTTCTGGCATTTCTAGGTCCCCAAACTCTTGGGGTGAAGGGTAGAACACAGATGCTGGCTTTCTAGGCCCCAAAGGCCAGGAGCCAGCAGGGAATAACTTTGTCAGCTCTTCTTAAAAAGAAGCCTACCTGAAATCCAATTAACAATCAAAGCTTTAGGCCAACATTTTCAAACTCAGTGGCCTATTTCTGAGAGGGTGCTGAGCACCTCCAGCTGCAGTTAAGGCCAGTGCAAGGTGCTGGTGCTGAGTACATCAGGAAATCAGGTCATAAATGCCTGAAGATAGGGACCTTGATAAAAGCATAGGTGCTGAGCAGCCATAGCCTCGTTTAAGGTTTCAGCAAAACACTTTTGATGCATAAATACAGGCGCCGCATTCAGTAATGTTGGCCTTAGTCCTTAGCAGGCAATCAGCTTGCTTTTGTTAGAGCAAATGCCTACGAGTCAGGAGAGCTGGATTCAGTTGCGAGGTCTGGTACTCACTTGCTCCACTTAAACATTCATCTTCTCCAACTCATGAGTGAGGATGATGATAGTAATATGCGTGCCAGAGATACTAGGATTGTAATTAGTGGTTATGTTTTGAGGGAACTAGATAGAGCTGCATGCATTGCAAATATTATTAGTTAGAGTGCTTTTTTCCCTGAATCCTTACTGTGCTTTCAGATAGATGGGTATTGGTGTGCATGAGTATGTGCATTGAGTATTTTTTCATGTCTTCCAAGATTTAAAAAAATCAGGCTTGTGTTCCTGAGACTTGAGACTTCTTTCCCTAGAAGGAAGAATTATTTTCTTTGCAAATTCAAGAAAGCAATCAAGAGAAGCATGGTGGAGGCACTCATGCATTAGCTCTTTAAGGACATATCTTCAAAGTGTTTCCCCTGCAAGTCTTTTGCTTCAATGTCAAACAAAGTTTAAATACCAAAAAAAATACTTTGAATTCCCTTTCAGTGCCCCTTCCCTCCTGGGAATTAAGGGGTGTTACAGCCATATTAGGTTTTCATGCGGTAATTCTTTTCTAAATAAGAAATTTCCAGGTTTGGAGTTTGTGAGTTCACCGTCCTTTGATTGGCCTATTCAAATGTAAACACTGCCTGTGGGTACTTTGTTAGTTCATGAATATTTATAGCACACTGCAAAGCCCACCAAGCCCAAAGTGTCAGAGTTTTTCAGGGACCATTTTGATTTCACTAAGTAGTGCTTGACAAAGATGGGTTTAGTATTAACTGTTCTTACTTGTCTCCACATACTCTATATGCTTGGAACTCTACACGCAACAGTCAGCCTGTGAAAATTTCTGCACTTTCTCCTGTAAATAAGCAGGAAACAATGTGTTCATAATATCCCTTATACATTCCCTGAGAGAACGTTCCTTAAATTTCTGCAGCAATTGTATCACACTTATGGGTTTCTTTTTTCAGATGCTTGAGTGATATTATTGACGAAATTACAGAATTAATTGACAAAGACAGTGTAGCAGTTAAGTGATGAATATTGCCTTTAAATAAACCATTTTAATCTTGAAAAGAAATTCAGATTCAAGGAACAGTAAAATGGCAAAGGACTGGAAGCTAAATGTACTGTCCAAAATAAGTACTGAGCTACACCCACAAAGTACCCATACAAAAATAAGCAAAAATGTATATTCCTTCTCTTTCAAGGTGGATAGAGTCTTACCCAAATGTGTATGTGCTTGAATATATGTCCCTATTTTGCCTGCTCCTTCCTGTTTATGCTCTTGTATGCCTGGATGCCTTTTGTAAAATATAGGTATCTATTTAAACAAAAAAAAAAAAGAGCAGCAACAAAAAAGATTAACCCATACTTTTGATCTGTTCTCCTTATTGCCTTGTGTGGTCAACATTAAATAGATTCGGCAGAATCAGGTATTAAAGTACAGTTGGTAATCCTTGTGACTGCAAAGACTGTGTGAAAATACGTTAAGTGAAGTTTGTTGTCTCCAGTCTGAAAGCATGAAACCGTGGCTATCTGAAATAAGCTCTGCTGTTCCTTTGTCTTTTTAAGTGTTGACTCTGAAGCATATCAGTGACGGTTACATGTCAACATTAACATCATGATTTCTGATTGTTTTAGCAAATGGAACAGCGAGGTGTGGAAGTTTCAGCCTAAAGAAGCAAATCAGAAGTTGCTGCAGAAAGAAAAATGCACAGAAAGGCAGAAGAAGAAGGAAACAAAAGGCAAAGGAGTAGAAGAGCAGTAGAAAGGAGATTATGGGGCAAAGAAAGAAACAAGATAGAAATAATAGTGCTTGGGAAGGCAAACATTTTTCTGCTGAGTGATGCTAATAATAATGATAAGGCACTTGTAAAAATAAATCATGATGATAATAAAGGGGAAGTTCAGTTATTACATAAAGGCCAATTTCTACCCTCCATCCTTGTAGAAGTTTCTGTGAACATCAGGGACTCCTATTGTAGATTGAGGGCAGGGAAAGCAGTAAATGTATTCCCTGACCCACAAATAATCATTAGAAATGGAATTCTGCCCTTTGCAGAAAATGAGGTTTTATCATCTGTGCCCTGAACATTTCAGCCTACACCTTGCCATTAGTCAGATCAGTTGGCTCATACACCTGGAGTAAGCAGAAGAAATAAGCACTTTGTGTGCATGTGAATAATTTCCCTGGTAGATCAGTTCAGTTCTCTTAATTGTCCATCCATTAATTTCTTGCTAATGTAGTTGATATCGATGACTGATTTTCTGTGCTAAACAGGAAGCGCCACTTCTTCATTCTAGGACGCATTCCTTCCTACAACTGCCCTGCTGTTAGCTACCAGTAGCTGCCATTATATTATCTTTCATCTGGCCCAGAGCTGACAACAGATGGCCATCTCCGGGACTGCCATCAGTGTGACTTTATGAAGCATCCAGCTATGGTGTACTGACGAGCTTCATGCCCAGTTCTGCAAATCTGCCTCCCTTCCCCCCACCCCGCTGCTGCCCCCCCCACTCCATCCCCATGAATAAGCTCCTCATTCCTGGCTCCACTCTCCACTGGTCCTGCAGTTTCCCAACGAGTGATGGCACAACGTTATCACTGAAAGTTTGCCGCTCGAGGGCTGCCCCCTCTTCTCTCCACAGCACTGGCAGAAAGTTGCCATGGCCCCCGTATACCCTGGCATCCTCACCCCTCCGTGTTTGGGTGTACCAAAGCATAGGTAGAGGGGCTCAGTAGCAGCAAACCTGCCACCTCTTAAGATCTGTAGTCTGAACCGGACCTCCTTCCATCTCAGAGCTTAGCTCGGTAGCCCTGCCTCTCCTCAAGCTCAAGGGATTTGGAGAGAGGAGTGATGTTTGTTCTTTGTTTTTTTGATGTTTCACAAGACATGCTGCCGAACCATGATTGAGTCTATTAAGTGTGAAGGAAGCTAAAATATCGATTAGAGACCCAAAGTGGAGAAAAGTATAAAATTCACAAGCATCCCAATTCCATTGACACACCAGATCATTTGGAAAAGCTGTTTTAACTGGGTGGCTGCTGTGTATTTTGGAGAAAGATATATTGTTTGCTCTTGACAGAGTTTTCTAAAGCAAGGTACTGCCAGAGCTGAACCCGTATTTTAAGCGAAATTCACATTTGTATCCTTTATTGTGATATTTGCAGCAAGTCTACAGCTAGTAACAGTCTCTGCCCTCAAGCTATAAAGGAGTAAGGTTCCATTGTTGGAGAGAGAGCAGCCTTCTGTGTGAAAGGCTGAGATGTGGTAGGCAAGATGAATAGTGCTTAAAAGCAGTGCTTGCGGTGCTGTCATTTAGAACAGGAACACTGAGGATTTAAACGAAAGTGAAAGGCATGGTAAATGAATCCTTTAAAATTGGTCAAATTTTCAGCTGCCTAAAATAACAAGTTTTCTCCATTGATAGGTTCATTGAGTAGGAGGAAAGTTGGGAGGGGTTGAATTCCCCTAGGGAGGAGGTGCAGATAGTTTGTAAAAACAAGGTGTGGTCAGTGATTCATAAAGAGACACATCCAGGAAACTCCAGTAAACAGCAATCTTGGCTCCAAAGTGGTGACTTTCCTTCTTTTTCTTTTTTTTTTTTCTTTCTATTTTTTTTTTTTTTGAGGGGGGGGAGGAGAAAAAAAAGAAAAGAAAAAAAAAAAAGAGCATCATTACATTGCTCCATTCCAAACAGTCAAAAAGACTCAGATGCAGATGGCTACACAACTGGAGCTGTTCATTACAAAACCACAACCAGGAGGAACAGCTTTTTGGTTTGGGTTTTCTACCTGCTATTGGGGTCAGGTTCACCATGCTTTGATCAAACTGAAGTTGAAATACAATTTTGAATGGAAAAAAGGGTGGATATTTGCATAATCTGTCATGATTTTTTTTTTTTTTAAAGTTGGGCTTCCTTTGTGTTCAAAGCTGAAATTGAGTGTCCTCCACCCTGTTAACAAGGAAAGAGAGAAAGAGATGATTCAGTTCTCACGAACCAATACTGCTGAGTTACACACATTTCTACATGCAGCGTTAGTTGTTTATCTGTATTGTTATAGTCTCATTTATTTTGCAGCAGAATCACTAGACACAGGCACTGATCACGGGTGTGTAAATCTGCTTGGGGATACTCTCTGTCAGTGAATACTCGGCTTCCCCCCCCCCCCCATACTCTGTGTGTGTAGATGTGTGCTATGTTGTATAAAGAACCTGTGATATTGTTAAATATTAGTGGTGCATTCTGCTTTGCTTTGCGTTTGTAAAGGTGAAAGGTGATTGTGCAGGAAAATGGAACAGTATATTTGCTGTGAGACAGGCACTAAGAACTCACTCCCATGCTCAGTTATAATTCATGACTGTACTGGTGGGAAGCCCTTATCCCTCTGTGGAGTTAATGCATCTCTACTGTAGCCTGCTGAGAGCACCCTGTGTCCCCTCCCACCATCTGTGCATTCACTTGCGTGCTTTCTCTCTCTCTCTTTACTGTGAGATCTCTTGGTGTTAAAACTGTCAGACTACTACTGCCTGGTAAAGGTGGCTTTATGATGTGTATTAATGTTGAATTGTCATTTAAAGGGTGAGGAGGTAGGAAAGGGATACGTTACCATTTGTTTTAAGCTCTTGTTAGAAAATGCTGACGAGCAAATAGACAGAAAGGTAGATTTGTTACTTCAAACAGGAAACAGCTTCGAACGGTATATAGAAATTGCCACAATGTAGGGTAAGAGCTACTGACGGCGAATTCATCTTTGTTCCCAGTCTGGGCGTATTTTGCTGTTTCTTGGTAGAGTGGATCTCTGTTTCTCCATGTCAAGATCTGAACCAATGGCATGGTCAATTGAATAATATTTATTTACCCATCAGCTGGCTTAGGTGACAACTATTTTATTTTCTACAAGTTGATCTCCTCTTTTAGCTGAAAAGCTCTCTTGCAGGCTGCAACTTAATTGGTTCTATGCTACGTGAGACTTGAAATTCATGTGACCAAGTGCTACAAGCTAGCACAATCTTACTTAAATAGGTAGTGTACGAAGATTTTTTATTATTATTATTGCTGTAAGGCACTGTCAGCAGACCGGTGAGACTGTCTAGCTTCGAAAGAGCTGAACTCAGTTCACAGAGGTTTGAGATGATGCATTATCAACCTGGCATCTTACTGCAATCTTAGACTCAGAATATGGTTAAAAGACCATGTACTTGACTGTCACAGCAATATTAATTTGCAGTGTTTCCCTGAATGTAATCTTCTGTAGTCTGTTGTTTGTATTCCTTTAAAACTTATAAATCAAATCCAGACCTGGAATACCAGTGTATGAACTTAACAGATGTGCTGCCATAAGGGACCTGCTAGGTTATAAACTGCAGAAATGATCTTTTTCTATTTCAGATTCCTAGCTAATTCCAGGGAGATTTAGGAACCACAGAAGTAAGGTGGAAGGTCACACGTTAGGACGGTAGCACCCACCCAGCGCTTGACGTTGGGTGTAATTGTCAGGAGATACACCTCTAATCGTTTTATTATTCAGTCATAGCATCCTTCTGAAGCTCCCGAGCAAAAGTAGGGCAAGAATGACTTCAGTAGCTCTGTGTCCAGGTTTTCTTAGGTGAAAGATCACTTTGAGATGACACAGCTGAGTAGTCAGGCTGAAATCCTAGTTGGTATTTTATTAATTTTGCACCAAGATAAATCCTGAAATTCTGACAAACTCCATGACAGGTGAAATTCCTTCTTGCAGAATCTGCTCAGCAAGAGGCTGCTCATTTCGTTCTGTTCGGAGGCAGGCAACAGGAGGGCAGCTTTATAATCAGCCCTCAAAGGAGCCCCGGCCGCCCCAGAGCCTTGGACTGATTGAATAACTCCTGGGCCTCTTCCCCTAGGCCTCCATCAGCAGGGGTCCTGTGGAAAGCAATCTCCCGCAGACTGGCACTGAAGTGAGCTTTAAACTACTATTTTCTGCTCTCCAGAGGAGCCTGGAGTACTAAAAGATAGATGGACTGCAGATATTTTATGAGAAACTGTCAGAAGAAGAGCAGAGTAAATGTTTTTTTTCCTCCTTCTTTGAGTCACACGCTGCATCACTGTAGAATTTTTCCCAGAATCTTTTACACTGAAAGTTTGAACTTAATTGGTTGCTAACCTTAATTTCCCCCCCACCCTTTCTTTTTCTTTTTTCCCCTTCCTTCTTCTTTTTTTTTTTTTTTTAAATATTCACTCGGAGGCCCTTTGCTTAACCACAGTTGCAGAAAATCAGTACCATTTGCACTGAAATATTTATAATGACAGAATGAAAAATTGGATTCATTTTCTGGCCTGTAGCCGAACAGTCTGCAACTTTGCGCAGCATTGTTTAGCATCTCTCATTCCTTTCTTTCATTGGGGTCGTTTTCAGACACAGACGCACATGCTGCCGATGCTTCAGAGGAATGCTTAGCAAAACACAGAGCCCTTTTTAATCTCAGCCTTGAGAAAACAACTTGTGTCTAACCTTGCCACCATTTGGGGGGGGGGGGGGGAGTGAAGGCGGGGGGAGGGGGTCCCCGGGAAGCGTGTAGAATCCCTCTTACAGGAGAGATTATAGAGGATGACATGCAGTAATCTGTCCTCTACAGCAAAGCAGCGTACAGCTGGAATTCAGCAAGTTGCTTCGGTGTGTTGCAGGGGAGGCAGGGTGGACTTAGCACCAGGCTGGATAGCAGGATCTCTCCAGTAATCCCTCTTCTGGCACCAATTCCCTCGGTGGCCTTGGGAAACTCATTTGCCCACGAAGGAAGAGGTTGTCAAAAGCTCCCTTTTGTGCGTGAACACAGGCTGTGCCTGTAAAAATGCCCTGTGCTTCTTTGCACCTCCAGAAAACAGAGGATGCTGGAACTGTACATATTTACTTCCCTCGCAGCAATGGTGTGAAGGTGAAGTGGTTGATGTTTGCAAAGTGCTTTGAAAATGAAAGTGCGGATCCTCAGGCTCCAATTTGCATCCCCTGCCAGTATAAAAGGTACCTTAGTCAGACAGCCAAGGATTCCCTCAGTACACAGCAATTCCTGTTTATTTTGCTAGCTGGTTCTGTATCACTCCCTTTTGGTCCTCACAGGCGTGTCTCAGACTCTGATGAATTCCAGGGATTTTTAATTGATATAACAATCCCGCGGGGGCTGTTATGAGCTGGCACGAGTTCGGGCAGTCTTCTGAATGCTTTAACGTGCACTATGGTGGCACAAGATTTGAATGTTTAGGCTGCATGGATTCACAAAAATGTATAGTGGCTGTATAGGAACTAGTCTGGAAATATACACAATTTAGTAGAGAATGATAAGTCTCTGCAGATGTTGGACTGTTGTGCAGAAATTAATAGAGAAATATATCTATGAAAAGTGGTGATTTCAAAAACCCTTAGAAATGATTCTCTGGTGAGTTCTGTAGACTGTCTTGACAACTGTGTTAGTTTCTGGAAAAGCCCTGTGGCCAAAATGTTAATCCCTGATGCCTAAAAAGAGGCACCTTGAGACCATACTGGGTCCCCTAAGGAAGTGCGTCAGATTCTGCAAGGTGCTGAGAATTTCGTGAAAATGTAGGTGCCATAAATTGCCTATAAAGGTTCAAAAATATCATCTTGCTGACTTAACCTGTATCGAATTTACCACATAGCTCTATTGCTGATAGCAAGTATCTGTGTATAGTACTAAATTCTGAACTCTATTCCACATTGCTCATCTGAGCACAAATTTTTTTATTTATTTGGTTTCTTCTGTTAGAGCTTCAAAATGTTGACTCCCTCTCAGTGGTCTGAGGAGCTCAGGCCGAGCAGGTGTGCCTATAAGCAGTAGGAAGGGACAGACATCTGCTGTAAACATCAGTACAGCTCAGTTAACACTGCACAGCGTTCTGTGGTTTGTAGCATCGCATACTTTTTATCATTCAAAAGTTTCTTACCAACTTGCAGATTTGCCTTTTTACCATGTTCCCCAAGACAGTTTGACAGGTCAGCCTGAAGTGATGAGCGTTCTGACACAAACTGCATTGTGTCTTAGAAATTTTGCCTGCAGTTGTTTTACTGTAGTATTGCTTTGATTTGAAAAGGAACTTTCTACAAAGTGGTGTGTTTTAGGGTATAACAAAAAAAAAAAAATCCAATATTGTGCTGCATGTATTACAGAGATTTTCTGCTTAGCCCCTATTATTGCTTTCTGGTTTTCTTTTTCTTTCTTCATGTACGTAAATGGAGAACAGTATAATTTTTGTAATTTTTAACAGTTATTGAGAAGCAAAAAGAATAGAGATGAGAAAGAATGTAAGCTTTAATTGCAAATATTAAATATTTTTTTAAACTGACATTTTGAAAGCAAATTGCCCTGGCAATTTAATGACATTTTAAGGGGAGCCATAGCCCCAGAGGAGGCTCTTTCAAATCCAGAAGTATTTCTTTGGTTGAGCTGACCAGAACACAAATATACAGGTGTGTAAAATCCCTTAAGATGCTGAAAAGATTTGTGGGGACAATAGACGATGGACCACAGTGAGGCGACAGTACAGATCTAATGGGATTGTACAGAACTGTTACTGAACATCAGGGACCGTAAGAATAGCCCCCAAACAACTGTTTTATCTCATTGTTGAAGACAGTACCTTTCTGGGAAAGCTGCTTTCTCTGCGTGCCTGAACCGTTATGTTGGTTTTGTTTTTCTGTTTGGAGTGCCAGTCTGTTTACTAAAGTTATTAGTTTATAAATTTTGCCAAGGTAAAGTAACTGTGAGAGCTTTAAATTAGAATAAGTGCCACTTCTGTGTGGCAGGTTCCTTTGAGGGCTGATTAGAAAGCAGGCCTCCTGTTGCCTGCCCCTTTATGCATGGCACTATTGCTGTGGGTACTTGTTCATAGTTTACCTTTGAATTTATATGTGTGCACTGGGGTATGATGAATCGCCCTCCGATAGCGAAGATTCTGCTTTTTTTTTCCCGGGATCAAGCTAATACTTCACTTTAAAGAGTTATTTTAATTAGGTGGGGTTTATTGTAATGAATTAAAATTAACTTGGAGTAGCAAATTATATAAGACTGCGAGGGTTATAGATTAGCCTCACCATAGCTACAGCACATCTTTTTGTAAAGGAATTAAACTTACGTATTTCAGACATCTTGGAACCAAACATAGACAGCAAATGAGCGTAAGTGTGGTCTCCAGTTATTTTCCTCCTAAATGTGATTGTTTTCACTCAATCAGAAGGTTGCCACACTAAAAACCAGCCCTAATGGGCAACAAGGGGTGAAAATGGCAGCTGCACGAGGCTGGATCCCCTAGCAGGAGATAGCCTAGGAGACAAGAGTACCACAGCATCACAAGCCAAACCCAGAGGTGGGGGGGGGGGGGGGCGGGGGGGCAGGCGGGCGGGCATTTCTTCGACTGTCAGTGCAGGGTCAAGGCAGGATCTAATGATGTGTCTGACTTGCAACGTGTCACTGGCCAGCTGTGTGACAGGAAATAGAATGACCAACCTCGAAGAATGACATTTGGTAGAAGGATACTTCTTCCCTCACGGGGAGGAAGGAAAAAGGCATAAAAGGATGCTTCATTGTGTAGTACTTCTTGTCTGGGGGAGGGCGGGGGAGTATTAAAACGTAGAATTTGGACGTCACTGTCTTCCCCCTTTCATAGGTTCTGAAAATGGGAAAGTGAGAGTAAAATTCCTCCCATTTAGCTGTGGTCAGATTTCACACTTCTTTTACACAAATGCCAATGACAACAAAACAGAAGACAATAGAGAATCCAGACTTCTGCATTTTACAACCGACAACCACAATGACAAACATAAAATTTTATTGTCCTGGTACCACATGTCAGTAAGCGCTCCAGATTTATTGATTTACTGTGTGTATCCTTACAAAATTTAGAGAAGTAGTGACTTTGTTATAAAGGGCAAAATAGTATTCTGATCTCTTTAAAAGTGACCTTTACAATATGGAGTTTCTTGGACTGAAAAGGAGGGAACTCCGATGAGGTTGCTCCAAGAACAAAACGTTTCAACATAGGGTTCTTAATTGTCTAACTATTTACCAGCTATGAAGGGATAAATATTTTCCTTATTTTCTTTTCCAACAAGTACATTTGTAATTCACACACACACACACCTCCCAAGCCTGCCACATAAGCACTGTCCCAGTTCCCACTATTCCTTGTTTGAAGAGCTGTAGGAATAAGGACTATAAGACGTCCAAGATGGTCTGGCACAGTAACTAGTTGTGAAGGAAGTCAGGGAGCAAAAGCTGTGGGGGCCCCTGCTTATCAGCTCTGAAATCTTTGGCCATTACCACCAAATCTGCTCAATCTGGCTTTCCTTGCAAACTGCCTTGAAGGAAAAAGGTGCAACAACGTGCAGCAGAGCTTGGGGCATTCGGAAGAGGAGGAGAGCTAGCAGAACCCCATAGTTTTTCCTTTTCTTTCCTACACATTTTAAAAATGACATACCATGGACAAGGGGACATATTTTCACTTGTGTTCCTGATTTTGCAATCCAAAATACGCACCGGTCCAGTTATATGTTCTCTTAACTGGGTGTATGCATGTATACCTACTGGCTGGATAACTACCAAATATAATTCCCATGTACAAAAGCCAGGTTTGGTGATTTTAAAACTGGTCTGGTTGAGGGTTTGCTCTTAGCTGAGCGAAAATGGTGTTAGTCGCTTTGAGTTAATCTCGGGCTGATCCATAACCTCCAGTGTGCTGAGTGCTGTTGTACAAGGCCCCACGCACCGGCTGGCAATGTGCGGGGAATCCAGATTCCAGGCTGTCCCTTTGTCACCTGGTAAGCACAATACCCAGCATTATGTCACAAGGTAGGGAGGTGAGCTCAGCGATCGATCCAAGCGTGGGATGCTCCTGTCCGTGTAATAAGAGTGCAGACAAGTTACAGTGCTTTTCTTTCAGGCTGTATCAAGAAACTTGTAATTTCACTTGTAATTTTGTTCAAAGGAATTCTCGTACACGCACCTGTGGAAAACAGGAAAGGATCATTGTTTTAAAGGTTGCCCTTTGCATATAAATCACAGCTCTGTGTGCTTCCCCATTTTAATTGGCTGACCTTTTGAATGCTATGGACAGGAGCTTAAATTCTGGACCTGCCAGTTGGTTTAAGTTTTGAAATCAATTCATGATCTAGCAGTTACTCTGCTTTAAATCAGGGAGCCCAGGATGGAAATTTGAGAAGAAGTTCCACTTGGAAAGTTCCTTCTCACAACTCATAGAAAACTTCATTGCAGACCAAATAGATGTGTATAAAATTCAGATTCATTTGTCAGTTTAATCCCTGAAAAGACCTGTCAGGATTCAGTGAGTACAAGAGAAACAGGAGGAGCAAGAAACGTGTGATGTTTCCAACAGGACATTTCTGTGCAATTATCAATTTAAGCTTCCATTATTTGTCACTAATTACTGCACTGAACTGTTAAATATTTAGCAGTAGTTTGTTTAATTGGGTTTGACCTATAAAGGAATTTGTACATAGCGTAGCTCCAGTTCCAGGAGCTAGTTCCTCAATCCCAGCTAGGCAAATTTGTATTCACGTAAGATGAACACATATTGTCAGACCAGGGGTTTTGGTTTTGTTGTTTGAGTTTGTTACCACTCTCTCCCTCACAGATTTATTTGTCTTTAAGGTATCTAAAATTAGAGCACGAAGTAGGAGTGCTGCTTGTGGATGTAAAATGGGAGGGAGGTCAAACTTAAACTTGTTTACAGATGTTGTAGTTTAGAAAGCACCAGCATGATAAATTAAACATAACAAAGAAAAAAAATTAAAGCAGAGCAACAACTAGCCCATGAACACGTGTGTCTGTAAAACACTGACTTAATCCCTGAATATCTTATTAGGCAGTATTGCCTATCAAAGCTTGTTGTCCCCTGTTACTCTGCTGTACAGTAGCTGGAGATAAATCTGGATTTGTTCAACTTTGGGTTCTGCTTGCTCTTTGCCTGGCTGCGTCTGACAGGTTGAAGAGACTTCTGGCTGTGGCCTCTGCAGAGGACGTGCAAGAATCAATCAGTACATGAGCGATATTCACTTTGTTTTAAACCCTGCAGGCCTTGCTCTATTCTTACTTGTCCCTGTCTTGAAACTCCCTTGATTTCAGAGGAGTTTCTCTTAATTTATACCAGGATAATCATAACCATATTCTAAAGTAATAAGACTTCTGATATATTTCTCAGAAGTGCCTCCTTTTGCCTTTTTTGTTTAAGCTTTTATTTCCACTTAATGAACAATTTTCTTATTGGGGAAGGAAGCTTGTGTATTAATTTCAAACATTTGCAGTATCACAAAAACCTTCTTTTTCTAAAAAAAAGACTAGGCCTGGATCCTGATTAGCAGTACAGCCCCTTTGCAGCATAAAAGAACAGGAAGGTTTCCCGGTTTCAATGAATTCCTGTGAACATGTCCTAACCATCGCCCTCTCTCCCCGTCACCATCATCTCACCGTTTATGGGGGTAATACGTGCACCTTGCCCGGGCAGCCAGGCACACCTTGCCTGAAAAGCAAGAGGTTGTTGTAAGTTCTCCATTTCAGTAAACACCAAAGAGGATAAGGGAGGCTTATGGAAGGCTATTGCCTGGCACCATAGGTTAAAACAGCCTTGGAGCTACTCTGATTTATGTCAGAGGCTTAGCCAGGAGCCGACGCTCCTAATGAGAAAGGTGCAAGGATGGTGAGCAGACATCTGTGTTTGTGTCTGTTCTCTTCTGGTGACAATGATGAAGGTCTTATTTGCTGTACTTAGGAATATCTGTCATTCTGTTCCATACAACAAATCTGTGATATATGTACTCACATATAATAATGAATCCAAAAGGAACCATTGACATTTTACTAGTGACTTACTGGAAGTCTCTGAAGAAAAATAGGTATGAGGCATTTTGGTTTGGTTTGATTTTGGTTTTAATTTTCAGTTTGCATGCCTGAGAACAAGCTATTCGATTTGAGAATCTTTTTTTTTATGGGTAGGTTTTCTCTGGCCCAGCTCAAAATGCTTGAGTAGAAGAACCAGAACACTGAGATTTTTAAATTAATACGATAGAGTATGATCTGATTAGCAGCCATGCCATTTCAGAGACATTAATATAATAATAAATCACATAGCTTAGGTGAACTAATTTATATGAATAACTGCAATTCAGTGTAGACTTTCCTAAATTATAATTGTCAACAGCGGTCAGTCATGACCTAAGATGACCATTAAATTAGCCATCGTGTCTGAGAACAGACCCGATTCTCAAAGGCTGGTAAACATCAACTCACCACACATAAGTGGTATTTATGGGAACACAGATTCTCTTGGGATTTGGCCCCTTCTTTGTTGTGGAAATAGCTCTACTTAAGTCAGATCAAATCCTTATTTCCTTGGGAATCTCAAGTTTCAGAGACTGTATTTTGTTAGGTCTATGTTGGTGATCAAACTTGGCCTGGATGAAACTCCATGCCTACTTTAGTGCATTTAAAAATTAATTGGTACTCCTCCTGCTCTGCCAGCTGCACTGCAGTACTGGAGATGCTGGACACCTTGCCTGGAATTTTTTCTGTTCTGTCCAGAACTCCACAGTCTCCATTTGTCTTCCTATTTTTCACCTATGAAAAACTATTAGACATCATCTCCTTTCCAGCTCCCTCATTCACTCAGGATAAGTGTGACCATTGAAATCTGAATATATATTCATTTTTGTGTCAGAAACATTGTCATTCCTGGGAGAAACACATCAGAAACGTTTGTTGGTTCCAAGATTTCAGATACAACAATTTTAAGTTAATTTCTTGTAGCTTGTGTTTTATGAAAGGAAGGGAGGGACCTGGGAGGGAAAATAATCTATGGTCACACCATCTGTTGATGAGCTTCAACTGAAGTTGCTCTTTTTGTATTTCACCTACGTGAAAAATACAGAAGTGATTACAGTCTGAGTGTTCATAGATGCTCTGTCAGGACAATTAGGGTTTATAGCATAGAATGGACCTAGGTATGTCCCTAACCTTCAGTTAATTCATTTGGTGGAGGTGGACTGTGGAAGTGGTTACCCTTATTGTGGGAACACAAATCCCACCTATACTACCTTTTTACCTGTATAGCAGCTGAGCCTGAGAAGCCCACGTAACAGAATCTTCTTAATTGCTTGCAGCAGCAGTTGTCTTAATGTTTGGGAGCATTGAAAGTAAGTTTACTGTTTCAGATGCTTTGAAATGGCCCAGATATTCTACTGAAACCATCTCCTGACTATGCAGGTTTGGTTTCGTGTGTGATTTGGGGCTGGCTGAGCCTCTTCCTCTCCTGGGATGAACATCAGGAAAAAAAATCCTAACCCTGAGGTCTGTGAAGCTGTGAAATAGTCTCCCAAGAGGAGCATTGGAAGCTCTAATTAAAATTGGATTGGGCAAAACACTTGAAATTACACTATAGGCAATAATCCAACACTGGCGAGATGGGTGGAGAAAACGCCCTAATGGGTCTTTTCTGTCTTTAAATTCTATGAATCCTTGTTCTTCTCTTTTATTATGCTATTTCACCTTTTTCTTTAATGGTGACACAGTGTCATGTAGAAAGTATTATAAGATACTATTGTGAGCTGAGTAAGATGATGTTAAATGTCAAAAGAAAATGCAACAGTTTCTCTGCAGGTTCACAGTGATTATATACGGAGACAAGAAAAAGAGAGGCTGACTGTAAGCAAGGGACATCAGTGCAGTGTTTCTGATCTGTAAGACAGTGGCAAGTGCCTGCAATATACATGTTTATCATTTTGACGTTACATTTCATATTCTCTGCTTATGAAGAATAACCACATTCCGCCAAACCTAACACAGGTGTGGAAAAGTCATTTACTGTAACTGCGTACATCACTCAGATGCTGGAGACATCTTCTATCCAAATGTTTCAAATGTCCCCAAAGACCTGGACTAAATAATATCTTTTTACATCTTAATTTATAGTATGTATTTAATCTTCGTATCTCACAAATCTAAACATCTCATCAATTTAGTCTTGGGTATAATCATGTTACTGTTTACCGGGAAAGAACCTTGCCACAATATAATGGGGCTTTGACAAGAAACCCTGTGCTGCAGAGGAGCACAAGTTTGAAGAAAGGCTATAAAAATCAACCTCTTCTGAGATTTTTCTTAAAGTTATAGTTAAGTCTGAATAAGTTTCATTTATTTAGTTTTGGTGTTACCACTTAATACTCGTCTTCCCTCCTCCCCCTGCCCTTCCACGTGACGCAGTATTTTAGCAGCGTCCGATGCAGAGCTTTCTGCGTGAGAGGTCTGACATCGTGGCAACCAGTTAAGTAACAAAGCATCAGCCTGAAGTTCTGGAAACCATGCTAGCACTGTGAAACTGCATTTTTGACTTGCCCTTCCCAGTGCACTTAAGGTTTTGCTCGGCCTTTTCCACAAGCCTTTCTTTCTTCGCCTTTGGTTCTTGAAAATCCAACATCCTCTTGTTAGCTGCAGACAGTTTGAAAAGTATGGTACAGGGTAAAAAGTTGGAATAAGAAGAAGGGAAGAGAAGCAGAAAATCTTGATTAGAAAGTATAATTTAATAGAACATGTATCGAACCAAATGTATTGATTAATGTGGAAGATATAGTACTTATATTGATTCAAACTAGAGATTTAGTACTAAAAGCTGTAAGCCAAAAAGCTGTTGCAGATTGCTACAAAAGTCAGTTTAATGCTGTCCTTGAGAATGCCTTCACAAAGAAATTCTTCTAATGTTTGAGGAGTAGGTAGAATGCGGTATATGTCAGTTTGATCCCGGAGGGTTTTATTTTGTACTCTAATAGCTGTTACGAGCCTACATTATATCCAAGGAGTAATTTTCCTTAGGGGTGCCCGGCTCGCTTTGTGTCAATATTCTAGCATTTTAAGTCACGTACAGTATATGCTTCTGGGAACAGTGCAGGAGCCAGCCAGACTCATAATGGTCTGCATTCATTAATAAAGGCAGAAGCTTCTGTCCCTCCATTGCCCACTACAGGGATGCCTCCCTGGTCTTCAGGGACCCGTACAGACACATTTAAAGAAAGCTTTATTTTGAGTGGGCAGGAGATGAAATGCAGGACTTGCAGGCATTTCCTAAGTCAGCTATATGCCCGAGCACAGGGGTGACCTTAATGGGTCAGAGAAGAATGCAGGTCAAAAGACTTATTATCCAGCCTGTTGGAAACCAATTGCTTTTGTTAAAAAAAAAAAATGTAGCGCTTAAAGGTTGATAGTAATGTAGAGTTCTGTTTTACAACGTGAAACTGTATTGCAGTGCGGTGGGGTGCATTTCTTTTTTTTTTTTAATGCAAAAAAATACAAGATAATGTACACAGATAAAGGATTCCAGATAAGTGATAACATGTAGGGTACCATAATTACTTAATCAGTGATGATTGATTACTCATGTTTGTGTTCTTGAACTAAGGAAAAAATAACATGCTGCTGTGGTACTGTTACCATCTGTTGAAATAATGCATCTACATTTCATCTATATTTCTTCATGTGTACCCTCTCTGCACCGATTGTCAGGTACAACCATGTCTTGTTTCATCTGGTCATAAAAACCAGAAGTCCCATTTAAACTGAATGCAACCACAATTCACATTAAAGATTCTAATGGGCTAGTGAGTCTGTGGCTATCTCTGGATATTTTTTTCTTCATTAATTTTGATGCTGTGGGCGGGAGCTTTTTACGAGCTAATACTTCTCGTGTTCTATCTGAAACACAAAGACATACTCCAAACAACAAAAAGTATTATTACCTCTTTTGTCTTGAGCATTTCTGCAAAGAAACCTTTTTGTTTTCTTTATTTTTTTTTGTCGAGGAGATTCTTCCATCCAGTATCATTGTGAAATCTTTGCATGTTTTTAACTCCTTAACACTAACAACAGGGATACCTCAAAGCATTTTTATGCAAAAAAACTGGTGGCATATCATTTTATAGCAGGTCACATAACGGTTGGGATTCTGGATTCTGCTAACAAAAATAATTCTCTCTAGGAACAGGGAAAATGCATTTTAAGAGTTCCTTTTGCATGTGAAATACATTGGACTCAGGTTTTCCCAGGTAGTATACCGGCTTTCCAGATAATACTGAGACAGAGAAATTGGGAACGTAGGAGTTCTCCTGTCTGGGTTTGTGTCTAATGCAGTGACACACACCCCTCCTGCTTCACTCTTCCTCCATTTTGTGCATGCAAAGCTTGCGTTTGTGTTTGCAAAGTAGTTTCTTCTCATGAAATCACAGCTCTTGGAACTGGTAACATAGCTATTGTTGAAGTCCAGGAAAGATTATGTTAAGAAAAAATATTTTTCCCTTTCCATGGCTAAGTAGGAAATCGAAATTTTTGCTTCCTAGGGAGACTACCTCATAATTAAACAGATGTGTTTATATGCAATCAAATTTGGGGGAGGCAAAGAGGGAGAGCACGCGGTAACTCCTGTACTTAGTTGAATGACTTCTCTTTGGCAAGTGGGTGTACTAATTGCTCCGAACTCAGGCAAACTAGTTTGAAGTTTCCGGAGGAGGCGTGTTTCAAGCTTGCGTAGTGTGTCATTACTGAAGGGCAGTGCGCTCTCCGAGCTGCACAGGGGATCTCGACCGTAATATTGTGGTCTCCCTGGGTGTACCGCACTCCCGTGTCCCTGCCGCGTCCCTGCCGTGTCCCTGCCGGCAGGAGCTCCAAATTCTGCTTTCCCCGCCTGCCTGAACTCCCACTGCCGGGGAGGCAGGGAGCTCGCTGCACGCAAGGCAGAGCCACTGTCAGAGTCGAGATCTGCTGTGTGGATAATGGAGGAGAATTTTTGCCCTAAATTTTTAAACACAACACCCCTCATAAAAACAACAACAGTTCATAACTGGGATTAATGTTTGCAATTTTCAGTCACTTAGACGTGGGGTCTCCAATAGATGGCTTTTGGTGGAGTGGAATATGGCTCTCTGTGGGATTACAGAATTTTCCTCCTTTTCTTATCTCTCTCCTCCCATCCTTTGCCTGCTTGTCTTGTCAATGTTATGCTTCTGAAGTGCTTCCACTTCGTATTTTTTTGCCGCTTAGCCAAATCGGTATTTTTCCCTAGTACCTCATGTTAATTACTGTGGAAACCATGTTTTGTTTTGACTGTTTACAATAAGTATAGTTCCCTTTTTAAGGCCAAAACTGCTCAAAGCATTTCCTCACGTTCCTATCCTGCCCTGTCTCATTTTTCTCTGCAACACTTGTTTTTTTCTATTATCTCTTCATTATCTCGAGAGAATCTCATTTTGCACCGGGGCATGGGAGTCAGGGACACCGAGAGCAGGGGCAAGTCAGGCCTTATGCCGTGTTTTATTTTGTCTCCTTCGTATTTGTGCCTTTTTGGTTTTTTAATCAAAAATGTCATTGCAGCCAGAGTTACGGCTACACTTCTAAAACACCTTTTGACTGCTTCGTACGTAACTGTTCATCCAGCCCCAAACCGATTATGCATTTTTCACTTAGTGAAAAGAAATAAAAAAACAGCATGACTGACGTGCTTGCTCTCGGTAGATTAGAAAACAAAAGCCCCCCCCCCCCCCCCCCCAATATCTCTCTGCAATGTAACAACTGGTATGTGACTTCATTTACTCAGAAGCAGAGAAAAAAATCAGAATTCAGGCTGCCACACCATATTTAACTTGTCCTGTTGTTTCTAGGTACTGTGGGGTCTCCAATAAGCCTGTGGTGTTACGCTGTAAGTGCTGCAATAAATGGACACAACAGGATGACAAAAGGGCTGACTGTCAGGCTTAACTCTTAATTTCCTTGCTTTTGTGGTTTAAAGTCAGAGCCCATTACCTGTCACCAGCCCACATTTTCGGCTGCAGCTATTGTTCCCGCTTTACAGCATTGTGAAATGATTTTATGGGAAGGATAAGAAGCTAGATGAAATCAAGTGGTAGAGTGTATTTTTTTAACACTCTCTGGCCTTGGACAGTCTGGAATTCTTGCCATCAGCATTAAATCATTTTGTATTCACATCTGGAAATTGCATCTTTAAGTGTCACTGGGTCATTTTCCTTTAATCTTGAGAATGGCACTACATTAAAAATTCCTCAGTCTTACTGTAAGATCCTTTCTTTGCCAAATGTCCCATGAACTATTGTTTGTGTACGTGCACGGTTTAGGGAGAGAGAAGGAGGAAGGGAGGGTGAACCGTCGGGCTGGTCTGCAGTCACGCTGTATTTCACATTTGTTTCACCGGGACTGTTTTCGTGTGCCTTTTCATGGGTGGCTCTGGAGGGTACGGTTCAGTAGATGTTCACTTCGTTGAAAATGATGACTGTCTTTTGGGAACAGGTTCATCCTGAAGTGCGTTAGTCCAAAGGGGTTTTAAGACAGATTAACTTAATAAAGCAGAGTGAAAGGACTGGATGTGCTGGGAGCAAATTACGGGACGTGACACCCTTGCCCTCTGGGTCACTGGCCCAAATCTGGCCCAGATGACTAGGGGGAAAATCCATCACTAATCAGTGGCTGCCCTGTTGTCTGGGTAGTAGCATTCACAAAGCTTTTCCAGTTATCCGTGGCTCCAGTGTAGGTTGTAGAAGATTTAACGCATATTAGATCGGGTCCTTGCTCTTAGCTCGATGCTTGTGAAGGATGTGAGCCACTGCAGGCATTGAAATAGCATCTCTCATCCCTAAAAGTGGTCGGCTCAATTAGGGCAGCAGTGGGAAAGAGGGTGAAACTTGTGTTTGCTGCTGGATTTGGTGATTACTCGTATGGGAAAGGAGAATTTCAGGCTCCAAAGCCATGCTCTGTCACCTCACATAAGGCGCTGCATTCAGTTAAGGAAAAATACCTGTGGTTTTGGGTGACCGAAGGAAGGGCTGTGGCAGCCCCTCCTGTTTTCTCATCGGTCTTTGAGCTCTCTGCTAGGCACAGAATGACTCTTACCGGAATATACTGTGTATACTGTTTAGAGGGAATTAGGTTTTAATGCAATAAAACATTTGAAGTGGTGCCACAGTCTAGGAAGCACAGCCCAATTAGCATACTTTTGGTTTGTAGGCAGCAAGGTCTTTTATGACAAATAAATGCACTTCTCATTTGCATAATGCATAAACCATGAGCCGTATGTAAGCGGACACCGGACCCGCTGACCCGGTGTGCAGTTCCGCTGGGACAGGTCAGCCCAAAGCGACCTGGAGAGGGTGCCTTGCCCTTCTTGTGGCACATGGAAAGAACACCTGCGGGAAACAGCTGGCGAAAACTCCCCTCTTCTGGCTGCTTTAAAACAGGGAGGGCTCAAACATACTCTCTTTCCAGTCCATCATTTTGCGAGATACGTTGGGAGGGAGAATTGTGTTTGCATCTTCCTGAAATGCCCGTCCTGTGACTAAGCTGTTTCTTTTCTTTTTGTTGCAGAATCATACGATGACCCAGCACAGCAGTTAGTGCAAGGCCCATCTCTTCCAGAGAATTCTTTGTGGCACAAAAAGGGAACACGTTTTACTCTTTGCACGAAACTTTCATTGTTAATGTATATTATTCAGAAACATTGTATTGTACCATAAAACTTGTATTATCGAAACTGTTGGATGTTCATGTGTTTGAACTTTTGAGCACCGGATAGAATTCCTGTATATAAAGTGTTGCACATGTATTATGTTGTCTGATACTAAAATGGTCTTATAAAGACAAGTGGACTTGGGCCCTATTCAAGAAAGATACAAATAGTAATAATACTGTGTGAGGGGAAAAAAATAGCTAAAGGAAAAGTGTCATTTTCAAGGAGGAGGGAGAAGGTAATAGCTATGTTCCATTACAGCTCTGTTTGGCCTTCCTTTCGTTTAAACTTCAGTCTAGAAATCTCTCTTTTGGTATACAAACGGATGAATCCAAGACTATTTTTTATTGCTGAAGATTCTTGCAAAAAATACGAAGAGACTCTTTCTCACAGAGCAGGAACCCACAGTTGAATAAGGCCCGTATATATATTTGTAAGCCTTGCGATATGACAGATAGCATTACCATATATGCAATAGTTGTTATGTAGATTGTCAAAGAAGTTTTTTTTTTTTTTCTGGATACCATTTGAAGCTTTGAGTGTTCAAGACTTTCCTTAATGATTTCACACGGCCAAATTCTTGAATCAGTTGAACTAACCTGTATGTTACTGTTATTAATGTTTACTCTGCGGTCTGAACCTGGAGATTACTGGAATTGTTTTCCAAAAGGAAATAAATTCAGTTTACCATTATGTGTGAGCGTGCTTGTGTCTTGTCTTTTTCCTTTGAAAGTAGTGTTGTTATTATTGCTGCTCCTGTAGTACTTAAAGGACCACCAAGATCTGGAATCTCGTTGTATCAGGACCTATACACTGCTCAGTAGGAGAAGGTCACTTTTCTCAGAGCTGGGCATTTAAATAAATGTAATTGCAGAAACAGATCTGCTGGCCCACTGCAAAGCAATGTGTGCTTGAGGGCAGTATTCACTGTTTTGTGCTTTTGTTTGTTAGTTTGTTTTATTTGGCAGTCTCAACAATTTCATACCTGTGCACTTGACACGTTGGTTGCCAGAGGAGTCACCACACATCTTCTGTGTATGATTATCAGAGTATTTCAGTGTGATGTTATTTAGTCAGTTGGGTCTAGTACTGACAACCAGAAGCCACCGCAGCTCTGCCAGTGGTGCAGTTAACCTCACATCCCTCACACTCTCTTCTGACACGGGTAGCGGAGTTGGAGATGGTGCACACCATGGGATGATGCTCACTAGCACCGTGGCCCTGGGGGACCTGTCACAAGACCTCACAGCTTTTGGCTCCTGACTGCCTGCAATTTCAAGGAGAAGAAGAAAGAAGGGGATAAAACCTCTCCTTGCCGATCAGTGTCCCCCACTACTCCAGCTCACCTACGAAAGAGGACCAAAAAACCATTCGCCAGCTATTTTAGTATCTTACCCTATTGCTTGAATTACTGGATTCGTCCCATGGAAACCAGTGTTGCTGAAATACTGCAGTTAAAGAGCTGCACATCACAACAGTCCAAATGGCTGGAGCTGCTTGCCTATTGCCGTCAGGGCAGATATAAAGTGTGATTTCCAGTTTGCTGAATGTCGCATTTTGACTCTCCGCAGACGGAGGAGGGAGAGGAAGGAGAGGAAATAAGTAAAATCTGAAAGTCTCTGGTTACCAGATATTCCAGGAAAAAACGTGTCACTTTTAGAACTCCAGCTTTGAGAATATTGTGCATATTTTGCCAAATAGAAAAAAGAAATGCCTGGGTTTTGTATGAATCTCTCATTTGTGCTGACAAAAGGATAAATACAGGCACGAGTACACAAGGCTTGTAAAATGCCAGTTCTATTTATAAGTCAGACACTGTTCCCATTCTTATTCTCATTAATATATTACTCATCTCAGCCAAATTGAATGTGATGATATGTTCTTTATTTTTGACAGATACCTTAAAGGATATAAGACATTTCAGCCTTCATGTGTGAAAGTGTGACATATTGGTTAAGGCTGAAAATAACATGTTTCTAGTAGAGTTCAAGTATATAAGAAATATTACACCCTACTGTTTTTGTAAATGCCAGAGTGCCACTGAGTTGAGACAGATGGTAGCTGGGAAAGATGCAATCTTATAATCAAAAGCTAAAATATGTCAAAAATATGTTAGCAAGCAAAACATAGCATATTACTAGCGTCTCATGTCATGACAGCTTGCAAAACATGCAAAGATGTTGAATTTCTGGATATGTAAATAAAGGAACGGTAAACAGAGTAACAGCAAATGTGATGAAGACTTTATGCATCGATCGTCCCTTCGGGTCGGCATGGGGGAATAGAGGGGTCTTACGGCCGCAGGCAGCCCCAGGTGGCTTCTGAGAGCTGGCTGCCAGTATCAAGTGCTGGAATCCTCTTACCTTTTCTAAAGTAACGGGTTTCTCGGTGATACCTAAATAGCTGTTTAAATAGATTATGGAAGACATCCGAACTTCCCAATGAGAACTGAGTATTCCTTGGGGAATTACCACAGCGTTTAGAAAAATCAACAGGAGGGGCAGACCATCTTGCCCGTTGGAAGAATAGACGCGGCTCTGTGTGTGTGTGTGTGTGCACGTGTGTGTGCGCGTTTCAGCTATGGCACGCCTTTCCCTGTCCTGGGTCAGCAAAAGCTAAGAGAAGCTCCTCCTCATACCCTTAACTTAATGTGAAAGCATAAATCTGTTCAAAGGTTGTGTGGATAGATTGATGGACAAGGTATCCTTTTACCTCTGAGACTGGCTTTATTCCCAAGATTTCAAGTGGACATGAGTTTTACTGTAAGTGATAGTTTAATAAAACGATTAGTCACGCTGCTTGTTTGCCAGAGCTGTGTTTAGGAAACATCACAGACCTAAAGCAGGTATATATATGGAATTTATACTGCAGAAGTGAAGCAATCTACCCAGATAATATCTGAGCACAGGATTTATGAGGAAATGCATTGATTCTTTACCTGAACAAAAGATGATGTGGGAATAAATGTGTATTAGGCCTTTTTGAAATTCAGCTACCCAAAATATGAGTTTTTACTGTCATATACATTTTCATAGGCAGTTGCCTAAGCTAGACCTTCCAATCCATTTTAGGTGGTTCAGTTCAGAGGGAGGTTATCAGAACTTACAATCATAGAATCATAAAAGATTTGGGGTTGGAAGGGACCCTTAAAGGTCTTCTAGTCCAACCCCCTGCTATGAGCAGGGACATTTTCAATTAGATCAGGTTGATCAGAGCCCCGTCCCACCTGACCTTGAAAGTTTCCAGGGTTGGAGCATCTACCACCTCTCTGGGCAACCTGTGCCAGTGTTTCACTACTTTCATTGTAAAAAAAATTCTTCCTTATATCTAGTCTGAGTCTACCCACTTTTAGTTTAAAACTATTACCCCTTGTCCTATCCCAATAGGCCTTGCTAAAAAGTTTGCCCCCATCTTTCTTATAAGCCCCCTTTAAGTACTGAAAGGCCACAATAAGGTGGAGCCTTCTCTTCTCCAGGCTGAACAACCCCAGGTCTCTCAGCCTGTCCTCACAGGAGAGGTGCTTCAGCCCTCTGATCATTTTTGTTGTCCTCCTCTGGACCCGCTCCGACAGGTCCATGTCTTTGCTGAGGGCTCCAGAGCTGGACGCAGTACTCCAGGTGGGGTCTCACCAGAGTGGAGTAGAGGGGCAGAATCACCTCCCTCAACCTGTTGGTCGTGCTTCTTTTGATGCAGCCCAAGATACGGTTGGCCTTCGGGGCTGCGAGCATGCGTTGCTGGCTTCTTTGAATTTCTTTGGTTCACTCCTAGTCCAATGCTCTCATTGCTTTCCCTGATTTGGGAGTCACTCTGCAAACCCCAGAAAATCATAGTTTTAAGTCTCTGCCTCGGACACAGTAACAGTTACCACTTCCTTCTTGATAGTGCGTGGAAAACGGAGTCCTCTCCATGTCTCAGTGACTGGGCTTTTATTAGTAATTCTGGCATGACCACTCACTTTGTTTCATTACCACTGTCCTCAACAACAGAAAAAGAGAGACGTCCCTTCCTTACCAACATATGGCACCTTCTATTTATAACAAGATTAACAATTCATTCACACCTTGATTGAATCCCGCTTTATTGAGATGTCACAACAGATTCTCACTGCCTGCAAAGGGAAAGACTTACAAATGTTAATATTGTGACAACCAGGACACATAAAAGTAAATGAATTATAATTGGTGACAATTAAAAATAGCTCGGTGTGAAAACAGAATATTGTGCTGCTGTTGCAGCCCTGTCTAGGATGAGGCAATGTGAAGGACTCCGTAGAATAAGACCGCCCGTGAATTCAGAAATGTTACCTTAATTCCTGCCTAATGTGCTCAGTCATACCCTGATGCTCAATTAACGTTCACACGCCCTTTACATCTTAGTGGGCAATGTGCCGTTCTCTTTAAAGTATTTGCTTCACTGCTCCGTAGCAGCACAAAAATAAACAAGTTTAGGCCTATGTTACCAATTCCTTTGAATACATCCATTTTCCCTCCCCACGTTGCTTCCCTTATTTGTATGCAGAAGATTTCTTTAATTATTATTATTATTATTATTGTTGTTGTTGTTGTTGTTGCTGTTGTTATTAGTAGTAGTGAAGTGTGAATGCTGCAGCAATGCGCTCCCCCGGGAGTCTGGGCGGTCCCCAGCCACCAACTCTGGTGTGCGGATCTTCCGCTGTGAGTGGCACACAAAAGCCTGACAAGGTCTCACTCATGTTTCAAAGCTCGCTCTCTTTTCAGAGCTATTTGTTATTGTCTCCACCATCACAAGTTTAAAAAAGGAAAGTTAATTAAATATGGAACAAGACTGAGCAACATCTTTTAAACCATCATGTCATTAGAATTGGATCCCTCTGAGAGCTGCTTAAAAGGGTTTTGAGAACAATGACTGTTCAATCAGATATTTATGGGCATAGTTATGTAAACACACTCTTTATTGTCTATGTATATTTAATATAATTATCAGTTTTGTACTCGGACTCTCAGGAGACCCAACAAATCACAGTGTTGCTTTGAAAATGTCAGCAGAAAAGACAATTATGTTGCGAGCAAATATTCATAAATTATATTAAAAAGTCCTGTGAAAATGTACCCTGTGTTGCAGAACTGCTTTTGCACCAGCAGAATCATCACTGCCTTTCTTTGCTTTAAACTCTTCTTGTTAGTAACAAGGAAGTTGCTGGGAAAAAACCTTTAAGACTAAAGAGCCTTCTCTTCCTGACTATGGGACAATGTCAGTTGTAGACAAATTCAAAGGGCTTATTCATTTTGTTATTAATATGCTGGACCTTTTTAGAGATTTCTAAATAAGGTTTCTTGAAATGAGTGGTAAAAAACTCTTTGCACAAGAGTGCCTAGGTCACTTACTTCACTTTTCTTCTTTTCTGAGATGATTCCTGACAGTTTGCCACATTTTTTCCTTCTTTTGCTCATAACGTATTAGAAAAAAAGAGTGGAGAACTGGGACAGCCGTCAGTAAATTAAATGTGCCACACTTATGCTAAACCAATACGTGTGCTGGAGTTTGATAAACACCTAGTAAGTGCCTGCAAATCATCTCTACTGCAAGATATACAATCAGCATATCAACATCTTAATTAGCAGCTAATGGCATTTGAATGGGAAGGTTAACGGTAAGCACACACATGCAGTTTAGTAAAGGGTAAAATGAAATCCTTCAATCTTTATTTATTTTTAAGTATTAAACAGCTGGCTTTTGTAGTAAGCAACCATCTATACGAGTAATAGCCCAATCCTTAGTTATGTTTTGCAATAAAATCTCCAAGACTAAAATGTCTTTTCTGGTGCATCTGGTAACAATGGGAGCATTCCACATGTTGGACAAAGACAGAATTCTGCTGTCCTGCAGGAAAATGCATTTCATCTATGCCATTGTTTTTCTTCTGAGTAGACAACTAGAATTTAAGTAGGCGCAAGATGGTTCAAGATGGGTTGTGATGCTTCTCTCATTCGTTATCTTCTAAGCATATGTTTTCAAGAGCAAACTTCTGTGGGATAGTGCAAAGCAAAGCTCGCTCATGGCTGTTTCTGCTGTAGATGTCATGCTTGCTTGAGCAGCCATCTTACTGGATGTCCAAAGCAGAACAGGCCAGAATCACCGAGCTCTCGGAGAAGAATCTGCTATAGAAATGGTGCTGTTGACTTTGCCGGCGGCGTGCGTTCCCACTGAGCATCGTACCGAACCATTACCTTTGCACGGACCACAGGGAGCAATGTAGAGTGCTTACTTTAAGATTTAAAATGTAAAGCAGCTCCAAGATACTCACAATTAAAAATCTTATGGCCATACAGGCTACTGTGTTGGCTGCGTCTGACAAGTTAGCTCTGGAATACCAGATGTTTCTAAGCTAACGATCTTTTTCTTCTTGGGTTGTTTGTTTAATTTTTGTGTCCCTTCTAGGCTCGTGATCTCACGCAACCTTCATCCTTGTTTATGGCACCAATGATACACTTGTTTAGAAAAGTGGCTAGAAGTTCAGTAACAAAATTACATTTCTTTGTTGGCCCAGCCACTTCGGCAAGGTCAAATCATATAGCCACGTGGTGTAGGAACACCTCCACAAGGTGAATTACGTCCTTCTGCTCAAATAACGGGCAGAGAGTAACTGGAAGCAAAACTGTCTTTGCAGCAGGTGAGACAGAGATCGGCAATGTCTGGAAGCCAAAAGACATACTAAGGTATTTTCAATTCAGGGAACTGCCCACCTTTCGGCGTAATTCGTACTTTTTGCAGAAAACAACAGTTAGATGTTTCCTTTTTTTTTTTTTTTGACCACCGTCTTTTCTTTCCTGTCATTACTCCCCATGCTTTAATTGTTTAATGATTGACGTAGGACCGTTTTGATTTTCTTAATTACATTTGTGAACCCACATTTGATTTGGCGGCTAGGTCATCATTCTCAATGAATTTAAGATTCATGTTGATTCATTCATCTTTCGACATATTTTATTTCCAAACACCTTTGTTCTTTTGGCTTAATTCAATATAATTAATTTTCTGGCATAAAATGAAAGATCATGGTTTTGATTAGATGATAGCTTCTGATGAGTTATTTGTAAATCTTTCAACCTTATTCACAGCTTTTCCTAATCAATATCTGACTTTTTTGACTTCTGCTTTCCTTCTCATAATAATATCTGCCCACAAAGCAGAGTCTTTTTGGCACTCTAGAGTCTTTTAGGCACTTTCTACTCGCTGCAGAGTCTGTCTCTTTCAGAAGAGCTTATTTCTCTTACAACATATGGAGGATCAGATGGAGTTTTAGAGCTCCTCTCAACAGTGTCTTGTTATTACAGTATGTGTTGCTTTGGTATTCACAGGCTGTGGCATCAGAGGAAAAGTGACCTGCCCATTTTCAGATTTGACAGCTTATGTTTTTAATGTTATTTGAGCGGGAGAGTCTGAACTGGCTTTTGACTTATCAGCTAAAGCCAATCAGTCTTTTACCCTATTTACAGATCACCTGACTTTGAAACCCTGAGAGTCTCTCTTCTCTCAATGATAACATGTTTTCAGAATCTTTCAACACTTCCTTAATTGCTAAAATTTGCAAACAAGAGAAACACCCATGCCTAGCTGTCCGCCAGTAGTTCCCTTGGTCAGCCTTTTTCAATCTGTTGTCTTCTCATGTTTCCTTCCTCAGATTTTCAAGGGGAATGGAGGAGAAGATTAAAGGGTTATCCGGAGGTTACATTCAACTGTTTGTTCATTAGATTCCTGGTTCACTTGGTTGTTAAAGGAGTGCCTGAAAGTATGAATGATGTTGTTATATTGCCCATATTTATTTAATACACGCAGTTTCTCTGGGCTGACTCCTGTCAGGCTTAGAAAGGCAGGAGCCAATTTGAAAACCTTCAAGCCTTTTCTGAGGGAGCAACTGCTAATTATCATCCCTTCCTGAATTTCCTTGTTTGCTTGCCTTGAATGTAGGGAAGGAGCAGAGCTTCAGAAGCCTGACAAATATCAATCGGTTTGCTCAGCGTACAGCACCAGGACTCTTTGCTTACTTCAGTCGTTAGATGCTACTTGATGCTTCTGTAGTATTTGATGTTACTAAGCAAGAGCTTTTGTTAAAGATCAAAAATACTTGTGCTAGTCTATCTGTGGCAACACGTTTGAATTTTTCTCAGTATGAGATACCCAATGTCTTAGTACAGGGACAATTTTTCTACTGTTACCTAATTTGGTCTGAGTTGGCCTAAACCTTTATCCAAGAAATGTGTTCTTTCTATGCCCCTTGTGGGCTATGTTATCGTTTTTCTCAGTGCAAGCCATTGGTGGCATGCATTTCTTCTGCAGTTTCGGTCAACACCTGCATGAAAAAAATCACATTATTTTGCATTATTATTATTTTTTCTGTGGCCCTAGTCCTGGAGACTCTGCCTCTTTCAGGGGCATGTATACTAGCTGAACACTGCTAATGGCACTTGAAGTTAACCACAAGACACTCCTTTGAGTTTGGAGAACAGCTGTGACATTCGCTACAAATACACCACAATGACACCTGGGAAGTACTCTGCTGGGACAGACCAAAGATTCCTCTGGCCAGCTCTGGGCAGCAGCCGATGATGGGGAAAAGTGTAGGACTAGGGCAATGGTGTAGTGACTTTTCTTTGATATGGTTTCCCGGCCTCGAGTGAGTGCTGCCCCAGGACTTCCGTAGCCAAATGGGAGTCTTGCCATTTGACAGCTTTGGGTGGCTTTTTTCTTTATTTGTCTAATCAGCTTTTTGAGCCTGTATAAATGTCCAACACGCACAAAATGCTGGCACGGGGAGTTTGATTTCTTAACTGCAGATAGCATGAAGAAATATTTAATTTTCTTTGTTTTAAGCCTCTTTCATTTAACCCCATGACAGAAAATAAACGACCTGTTTCTTCTCTGCTCACCTTCTCCCTGCGACTCAGGCCCACTCTACAGACCTCTGCCGTGGCATTTTCCTTGTACCCCTCTGGTCTTCCTCACTGCTCCTTAATAAATGAGAAAGGTCGCTACTGAGCAACGCAGACCATCCTTCCCACCAAAATCCAATGGTCTACCCGTGGGACACAGGGGACCCCAGGGCAGCAGATCTCACTTTGGCTCAGAAGGGGATGGTACATCCTCAAGGTATGACACAGCACCATCCCATGCAGAGACATTACGTAGAGTCCCCAAAGCAATACAACCAGGTTAGCACTGCCTCTCACAAGGGCTAATTAACTCAGGACTAATTAATAGCATCATACCACACTGACACAGCCATCCAGAGCTTGCTCTCTAGCTGCTTTCTTGGGGATCTCCTCACAGTGTGGCATTCAGTATAGATATGTCCTCAGGACACTGCCTTGCATGTAGCCCAGAAACTGGGGGGTGACACTGTAGACTTGATTATCCACTCATTTACAGCACTTTTAGCTCCGAGCAACTCTCCTGAAGTTATTGGAGTTACGGTGCTATCATAGCAGTGCAATAGAGGAAAAAAGAGCTACAAAAACCATGTGGATGAGTATGCGTAAGAAGGGCCGGAAGGAGGATCCAGGGAACTAAAGGCCAGTCAGTCTGACATCGGTGCCTGGGAAGGTCATGGAGCAGATCATCCTCAGTGCCATCACATGGCACATGCAGGAGAACAGGGTGATCAGGCCCAGTCAGCATGGGTTTGTGACAGGCACATGCCTGTCAAACCTGATCTCCTTCTATGACAAGGTGACCCACTTAGTGGACGAGGGAAAAGCTGTGGATGTTATCTACCTGGATTTTTGCAAGGCTTTTGACACCGTTTCCCATAGCATTCTCCTGGAGAAACTGGCTGCTCATGGCCTGGACAGGTGTACTCTTCGCTGGGTAAAAAACTGGCTGGATGGCCATACCCAGAGAGTGGTGGTAAATGGAGTTAAATCCAGTTGGTGTCCAGTCACAAGTGGTGTCCCCCAGGGATCGGTGCTGGGGCCCGTTCTCTTTAATATCTTTATCAATGATCTGGATGAGGGGATCAAATGCACCCGCAGTAAGTTCGCAGACACTAAACTAGGGGGGCGTGTTGATCTGCTTGAGGGTAGATTGGCTCTGCAGAGGTATCTGGACAGGCTGGACAGATGGGCTGAGGCCAACGGTATGAGGTTCAACAAGGCCAAGTGTCGGGTCCTGCACTTGGGTCACAACAACCCCATGCAGCGCTACAGACTGGGGGCGGAGTGGCTTGAAAGCTGCCTGGCAGAAAAGGACCTGGGGGTGTTGGTGGACAACCGGCTGAGCATGAGCCAGCAGTGTGCTCAGGCAGCCAAGAAGGCCAACACCATCCTGGCCTGCATCAGGAATAGTGTGGTGAGCCGGACTAGGGAAGTAATCATCCCCCTGTACTCGACACTGGTGAGGCCTCACCTCGAGTACTGAGTTCAGTTTTGGGCCCCTCACTACAAGAAGGACATTGAGGTGTTGGAGTGTGTCCAGAGAAGGGCTACAAAGCTGGTGAAGGGTCTGGAGGACAAACCTTATGAGGAACGACTGAGGGATCTGGGGTTGTTTAGCCTGGAGAAGAGGAGGCTGAGGGGAGACCTTATCGCCCTGAAAGGAGGTTTTAGAGAGATGGGAGCTGACCTCTTCTCCCTGGTGACAAGTGATAGGACAAGAGGAAACGGGTTCAAGTTATGTCAGGGCAGGTTTAGATTGGATATTAGGAAGCGTTTTTTCACTGAAAGGGTTATTAAACATTGGAATAGGCTGCCCAGAGAGGTGGTGGATTCGCCATCCCTGGAGTTGTTTAAGAAAAGGGTAGATGAGGTGCTTAGGGACATGGTTTAGAAGTGGTGGTGTTTTTATCAGGGTAGTTTAATGGTTGGACTTGATGATCTTAAAGGTCCCTTCCAACCTCACTAATTCTATGATTCTATGATTTTATGATTCTATGCGTGCTTGCATGCGTCCATGTGTATACGAATGTATGGACTGCAAAATAACTATATTAAAATTGCAAATTCAGTAAATCAGAAGATTCCTTTGCAACCGCCTGTGCATAAAATAAAGATCTCTCACTTATGTCCTCACACATGCACATTTCCTCAGGACCACAACCTCAGCGGGCGCATAAGGAGGACATTGATGATCCAATGAGCAGTAGCTTAGTGTTTTCCTTTACCCTGGGTGCTCAGCTGGCAGCTCTAGGTGCTGTTTGCTGCACCGCAGACAGAATTATTAATTTCCCCCAGACCTGTTTTTGGTGCCACTACCCACGGGATCGATGCAGTGCATAATCGGCACAAACAAATGTTGTTGGCTCCCTGCACGCTGGGAGCTGAGGGACACATCCTTAGCTGAGGCCACAGGTAGGCCTTTTCAACTCCCTTTTGACTTGTGAACCAAAACTTTTCTATTGGAGGAACAGACCATGTATAGTGAATTTAAACCTATAGAAAGCACTTCTTTCTGTTTCCATCTATCACTAGAATCCATCTCTTGGCCCAAGCAAACCATCTCCCCCTACCTGCTCCTCGCCCACTCTTTATCCTTGAGTCCTACAGTCTAGGACCAGTTTCCATCTTCCAGAGCCCCCCATGTCTTTCCTGAGTACCAGCTTCCTTTGCCCAGACATTCCCAGTGTCACCTGAAAGCAGTGGTCAAATGTGCTCTTCTAGCTTTAACCAATATCCCTATTTCCCATCCCAGGCATCCCGCTCAGTATAACCACCCTTCTGACCTTATTTACGTGTCCAAAGAACAGACACACACTGAAGTAATGTGCCAAACTGGGACCAGACTTTGGCCCCTTGCAGTAGTTTGGGTGCTGCAGGTGGACCTTGGGAACAGCTGACACCTGAGTGCGGCACAGAGCACCCCCAAGATGCTACTTCCCTGCACTGAGATGTGATATATTTAAACAATTTGAAGTTAATTAAGAGTATTGGCTTGGAACTAAATCAGGAATCTCACACATCTGTGTTCCCTTCCTAGAAAAGAGGCAGTTTAAAGAATGCCTGAAGCTAAACACATTATTTTGTACCTTGCTAAAAAGTTGGAGGTTTTTTTCTTCTCTTTTAACCTACATTGCTCGATGCCTATGAACATCTTTTTAAAATGCGGGGTGATTTTTTAACTGATAATGAAAATTATTATTTTGTATGCGATTTAACTTCATCCTAACATCAGACTGCATAATTTAAAGTGAGTTTTCTTCATATACATAACATCATAACATTGCAAGACTCAAAGTCTCCAGCGTATTTAAATGCCTGTTGGTGAGGGTTCGCTTTAGATCCAAATCTCCAGCGTCCCAAGCATGCTACTTGAGCCTCATGATAGCTAAAACTAGTTTCAATGGAATCTTCTCCAGCAGGCAGGTTAGGTTTTGCTTATCCTGTTTTAAATCAGATATGCTGTGATTTTAATGTCTGCTATGAAAATGGCTTTGATCACACCTCTTCATGCCACTTTCACCTAAGCACTTTCAGATGTTGCCAGCCCCCAATGATTTGTTCAAAGGTCTTAAAGAAAAAGGAAAAATTGCAACATCAGATTTTCAGACATTCGATTGTCAGCTCTGATTTGCGATTTACAGTTGACATCATATTCATTATGGGCCACTTCATTTTTACTTACAAAACTCACATGTTTTGCTCCAAAACAATAAAAAATACAGATTTTTTTTTTTTCTTTTCTTAGCTTATAGTGGCACAAGTGATACAGCACAACACTAACAGTATCTCAGTGAAGGAACAACATGCTAACAGGCTCGACACAAACAAAAGACGGTTCTTCTCCACCCAAATGTGGCTATGCTGTGCAACTCCTTACCACAGGGTGAAGCGGAAACCAAAAGGCTACATGGGTTAAAAAAAAATCACGAGGAAAATTCATGGAACAAAACTACCAAGTACAGAATACGAGAGCACCATCTCTCTGAGGAGGGCCGTGAGCTGCCGAACACTGCAGCTGGTGAAAGTTGTTGGTCACCGATCAGTGCATATGGGTCACAGGGCTACATGGACCCTTCATCCAGCCACACTACCGCTATTCTCACGTCCTTCTGATTCTAGGAAAATGAAAGTACAGTTTCTAGCCTGATACAGATGATGGTGACTTGGAAAAGTAGATTGAAATATCAGATGAAATTTAAAATAAAATAAAATAATCAAGCAAATCTTTGCCTATATCGAAGCAGCACAGCAGCGGCAGCAGCTGGATGAAGATGTAAGGACCTGACCAGCAAAAGCAAACCCTCCAAAGTGCCTTTGATGTGGAGGGAGCAACGAATGAGCTCCACACACCTGACAGTGACACGGAGACCGTAAGCAAGCAAGAAGCTGATAATGGTGAAGTGCTTGTGGGTGAGCAGAAGTACATGTGATTGAATTAGCAGAACTGTAAGTTACGTAAAAAAACACAGCACAGTACAAATATCAACAGGGAAGGCTTAATTCAGGCTTCGCTATTTCCCCAAGTGGAAAAAACATTGCTGGAAGTCTGCATTTTGTCAGCACCCACACAACAAAGCTAAAGGGAATAATACTTGCTGGAGGCAGGAGTGAGCTCGATGAGGCAGGGCACTGGAGGTGAAGAGGACATGCAAAATGTCCCTTTTCTGGCCCATCTGTGACACGTTTCATGCTGAAATTCCTCTCCTGCCACATCACGCTAAGGGCACCTAAGTCTAAGGCAGTAGTGGAGGCTGGAATGGGGCTGCTAAGAGCAAACTCAATTTCATCTTTCTCTTTTTGCAGGGGAAACTCTTTGTTATAGAGTCATGCTGAGTCCCGCCTATCCTTTAGAAACCAATGTTCACAGTATCTCTGAAGAACAGTAATCATTTAGCAGATCTCTACCATGCTGCAGCTGCTTTGAAATACAATAAGTAATTACAATTAACTAACACTGTATGAACAACTGTATAAAGAGATCCACATCATCCATCACAGATGGATCAGGATATATTCCATTGCAGGGCATCTTCCTGCAAAGACTGGACTAGAAATAAGAAAACCACTGTTCTTGAGTTGTAATAAAAACTCCACAGAGACTCTTCATCCTGCCCTATAATGTGTAGCAATGACAAATATAAAACAGAAAGAAGGCAGAACAAAAAACGTTTTGATTCTCTGCAATGCTCAGATTTTGGAAGCAGGGTATCCATAATACCCGGGGAATGTGTAGGGTCGGCTGATGAATGTATAAGGCAGGGCTGTCAGCTAATGTGTTTCTACAGTAAAGCATGGAGACATCAGGAAAACAACTACACGTACAGATTCATACCACCGGTAGTGGCTTGGATGTGACAGAGCTGCTCCTTCTCCTGCAAGGCTCCGGTCTGGGCCGACTGAGGTCACTAGTGCATCAGGTGCATGCTACAGTACGGTGAGGTGGCACCTTGCGACTGAAGGCTGCGTGAGCCCAGCAGTAGCCCTTCCCTCATGGAAATTTGGAAGGCACATGTGTGGGAAGGTGACTCCTCTCCAAACCAATAAGGCTGAGATGGAAATGGAAGTCACCATGTGTGAAGCGCCCAGCAAAGAGAGGAGATGCACGATTCCCTTTTCTGTGCACCACTTAGCAAAACAGCATATGGATCAGGATACTTATATGCAAGAGGTGTGATATGAAACTTGAAACAACACTGAGAATCACTTTTTTGTGAGTTCACTTGCTTTACGTAAGTTGGTAGTGCTGTTTGTATCTCTTGAGCTGCTGTTGTTAACTAGTCACTGTCATTAAGTACCTTGAATGCCTTGAAGACGTGTGTTTGGTGTTTGCTAAAATTCAGCCACCTGTGGCATTTGGTTATGTGTAAAATATTTACACATACTCAGAGATTATAGCAAATGTTCACTGCCAGCTATAAACACAATATGATATTCTATGAGCAAGGGCAACCAGTAGCGTGCTTCATGACTGTGGACCTAGCCTGAAACGTAATCCATTTAGTGTGAAAAACCTTTTCCAGACTTTTTAAGTCTGCGGCTACAGAAAAATATAATAAAGTCAGGTGCTGATGGCAACTGGCCGTTGTACTTATGGTGTCCCCATCCCACCAGCCACTAATAGCGAGCTATTCGTAACGGCATGGAAATGAGCATCCCTCGAGTGCATAAAGCCGAGCATCTGTTTCCGCAGCTGCCAGTCAGGCGGTGTCACCTGTGCGCCGTTCCTACGGCTTCCATCAAGGAGCAGCCTGTGAGCGCTGCAGCAGAGGCAGGGGCTTCGTTCCCACCGAGGATGATGGAAGCTGCTTGTGTGAGTCTTCATCAGCATGATGAAATGATTCGTGGGCTGGCCCCAAACGCATGTTTGGAAAGCGGGTGAGGAGCTGCATGTGTTTATCGCCATTTCTGTCATAGGCAGACTCTTTCGCAAAACTGATCGTGCAGGAGGGGAAAAGAAAAGTGATAGCTTACTGAAATCTCCTGCTGTACGTTAAAAATATAGGGCACAAGAGGGAACAGCTTGAGCATTCCTCCCCCAGGTTACGGGCTTAAGTCCAAAGCTCTCTGAGATGACCAAAGGTGAGATCTTGGCCCCTCCTGCACTCCCCAGCGCCAGCGGCTGCACAAGAGGCTGCAGAGGTGCTTTGGCCAGCAGGGCTGGGGTTTCAGCATTGCTCCTGCAAGCGTGTGTCTTGCTGACATTAAACACTGCTCAGATGAGCATCGGCACAGATCGGTACATGTGAGCACACGGGCATCCAGGTCGGGCGTGGAGGAACACATGTGTGAAGAAGCTGTGCCACACCACTATTACAAGCCATGAGCTGACAGCACGGCTTGTGTCCGCAGCACAGAGCTGGCCCCAGCCCTTGAATTTGCTGCTCACCCTTGCAGACCTCGGTTGGCATCGGGGTCTCTGTGGCTGCTCCCTGAAAGGGAGCCCCAGTTTCTGACTGAGTTTCTGTGCAGCTCCATTAATATCGGTAATCGCCATGGTCACTTTCTAAGGGGAACCAAGGAAACAAATCGAACCCCAAAACAAACCCTGCTAGATTTCTTTCAAGCAACAGCGCCTGCTCCACGGGACACAGAGGCTGAAAGGCAGAGCTTGTCTGTTAGAAATAGTCATTCCTTAGTGTCGTTGACCTGGCCAGGGCTCCAGGAAAGAATGAGATATAGTGGCTCCAAAAATAACCTTTAAAAAGTCTCCTGGTATCTGTTAAGAAAGTACTACAGAAATGTAGTGGTTTGCTCCTCCAAAAATAAAATAGAAACTGAAGAAAGATGTATTTCTTTTTTCTCCATTATTTCTCTCTTAAGTCTTCCTTTCCTTCTTGTGTATCAAGAGGGCTTATACCCACCAGAAAGTCATTCAGACAATATTTACTAGTCTATTGGATGATGTTTTCTGCCTAAGGAGGTGGGAACAGATCTCATAAGGTCAATCGTCAATCTACTCCACAGGACCAGAAGCTGGGTCTGGGTTAGGAGACGCAGGCTTGGTCTTTGATTAATACTGGGGGGCTCATCTTCTCTTCCCTCCCTCAATCTTGCACCATTATTTCTGCTTGTAAGGGGACTTAGATGACCAGGCTAGAGGAATCTGTGGCGTTTTCCAGCCAGCACCTCAATATGGATGAGAAGACCAGAGCCTGTGGCCAAGCTGAGTTCTACTGTATTCACAGTCCTAGGTAGCCCACACTGTCCCCCCAAACCAAACCCTTTTTAGCCACTGTCTCTCTGAACAACATGTCTACCTACAGTGACAGCAGTTTTCCTATTTGCTTAATTTGCTATTAGTTGTATGTCAAAAGCCTTGCTATCACCATACATACATTTCAAGGTGTGGAACTATACTTTTTTTAAAGCAAGCAGCCATTTGGAGTCTCTCAGTATTGGAGGAATCCAACCTGAAGGTACCATTTAAGATGCTTCGGAAGTGATACCCATCTCTTTGAAAGATGGGAGGTACTGCGACACTGCAGCAAATGTCTCCCTGCCTGAGGCTCGGGAAGCCGATGATGACCATGCAGAAACTCATGGTGATGAGATCCTGAATGCAGAAGGACACTTGCTTCTCCAACTGACGATGCAGTAACATTTTCCCTTTAGAAATCTCACCTCATCCTGCTCATCCGGAATTTCTGTTTGCGATAAAAGAACCTGAATGATCAGGTATTTGGCCTGGGCATTCGAACTGCTTTGGAAATGTCCTGGTATAGTGGTCAGTGAAATGGTTAATAAGCCATGTGTGAGAGGGGAAGAATTAGCTGTTAGAGTGAACTGCCGGTACAGGCAGGGGCAAGAGGAAAGGAAGAGGGACATAGGACTTCCTCCCTCCTCTTGTGTTTTCCAGCTGCAGGCTTCATTGTCCCGTCTTTTACTGCCCACAGCCTCTGCCCCAGCAGCTTACCTATTTTCTGGGCAACAAACAATGGAAACCAGTTAGAGAAACAGCCATAATCCCCGACTGACAGTTTTTGTCACCTCTGTCATTTTTTCCTAGAATGACAGGTTGCTAGAGAGGGACATCTGTCAGTGTGAAAAAAAATGATGGGGGGCTCTCGCTCCGGATTTCGCGCAATTTCCTGGCTGGAGTCCTGAGGAGGCTGCAGCCCTCACAGCCCAGCCGCAGCCACACGATGTCTTGTCTTCCAGGTCGGATACACAGCCGGCAGAGCTTCCTACGCTCCTTTTGTTCCACGCTCATTTCCTGGCCTGCAACGCTGTGCTCCGTGGGGACGTTGCACATATCAAAAATGCAGGGTGAAGTTGTCTAGAAATGGAGACAGGTTGTTTTTGGCAGGAGGCCCTTGAGCCAGAAACATTTTACCAGAAGAAATATGGTCGATATTTATGGAAAGTAGGATTCGACTTTCAATGGGGCTTATGTTCATAAGTCACTTAAGGCCCTTCTGAAAATCCTACCAATAATTCTTAAATTAAACAAGTCAGCATTTCCATGCAGGCTGAAGAACGAAGCGCTGTGTCCCACTTATGGATCTGAGCTAAGCAACTGAAGAGCCAAAGAAATCTTCAGAGGCTTGGTATGATCACGCGGAGTGCTTGTACATTTTTTTTATGTGCAGTATGTGACATGCATCACTCAAAAGAGCCTAAAGAGCCATTGCATTCCAGAAAGTACTGGAGAGACCTTGGCAAAATGTATCATCTGGCCTCTTGTACTCACAATGCAAGATTTAATGACCGCTGATTCATATTCAGGCTGGATCGCAATAATTTTCAGAAAATGTCTAGAGTGATAAAGGGTTCTGCCATTAGAAATATATCTTCACAAGACTTGGTCCCAATCCCGGATGATTCCTGTTTTCATCTGATGGTACAAAATATCCCATTAGAGTAGATGAAATTTTCTTTGGGTATTTTTGCTGGATGTTGCATCAAGTCCAGAGAATCTCAAGCCAAGCCAGCTCAAGCCAGTTAAAATCAGCTTTCAGACCACCACAGACATGTGCAGGGCAGTAAAGGAGGCTGGGGACTGACTGCCTGGGGAGCAGCTCTGCCGAAAAGGACCAGGGGGTCCTGGTGGACTTCAGGCTAAGCATGAATCCGCAGTGCACACTGGCAGCAAGTAAGGCGAACAGCATTCTGGGCTGTGCTAACAGGAGAATAGGAAGGGTGTCACTGGAAGTGATTACTCCCCTTTATGTGGCGTTTGTTGGATCACAGCTGAAATACTGTGCCCAGTTTTGGACCCCCAGAACAAGAAAGATGGTGAACTGGAGCAAGTTCAGTGGAGGCCACCAGGACAGTTGCATCTGGACCACTTACTGCAGGACCAGGGCTGGTTCAACATGGAGATGAGATAGCTTTGGGAGCATCTAATACCTGCCTGCTGGTGCCCTGAGCAACTGCAAAAATCCCATGAGAGTCAGGAGCATTATCAGCTGCAACTGCATTAAAAATGTCCCTGAAATCCCAGCCTGGAGTCACCTACCCAACTATTAATTGGGTACATTTCAGGAAAGCTTGCTTGATAGATTGCTTAACTAAATAACAGAGCTGCTCCTTTCCTTAAGAAATATGAAAGGTTAGAAAGTGATGGAAGCAGATGCTTGCAATGATTACCGTTGGTAAAATGACTTTATAGAACTCACAGAGCACAACTTCCTACAGAGGATGAGATAAAGGTGTGTCATGGTTTAGGCTGGGCTGGCCACTAAACAAATGACAGGTGCTCTCTTCAACCTCTCTCCCTTCCCAAGAGAAGGGAGAGAGAATAGGGAGAGAGACTTATGGGTTGAAAAGAAAACTAAAAATACTTTAATGGAATATTAACAATAAAAAGAAAATATAATAATTTTTAGTAAGAAAATAATGAAATATATACAATATATACAAAGCCAGTATCGAGATCCCAGGATGATAATCACCTCACCAGCAGGTACTGGGAAAGTCCCAGACTGGACTCAGTGATGGACGGGAACTGGATTTTGGATCTGGATTCAGATACACACAGATTGGGATCAAAGGCAGACATACAGACAGAGTCCTCCTTGGCCACTGGCCATTGAAGAAAGATGCCAACCCCTTTGATCTCTCAGCTTTTATACTGGGCATGAGGCAGATGGTATGGAATACCCTGTTGGTCAGTTTTGGGTCACCTGTGCTGTCTGCTCCTCCCCACAGGTGCGACCCCTCTATACTCTTCAGCTTCTGACCCTCCAACAGGGCACATAACAAAGTTAGCTGCCCTTGGTTGTTATAGCAATAAGTATAAGCAGGAGCCTCTCTGCATACCATTCCTTGGTATTCACTATGAACATCAGACGTTATCACTCTGGAAGCAGAGGATGTCTGAAAAATACGCTGTTAATTTCAGAGAGTGCAGTTCAGTTAGAATAAACTTAACTGAACTGTAAAATTACCGAAAAGAAAATTGGTTCTGTTCTATCTCAAACCAGGACAGGGGGCATGAAGCAAAGCTTTGAAGGTTTCCCTGGGCTTTGAGATCACCTGCAGTGGCAAACTTGGTTGGTGCTACTGTCCCACAAGCACGTAAAGGCAGATAATGTGGAAGGTAGTGTAACAGGATCCAGTCTTCTGAAGAAAAGCACTAAAACTTCCTCCAGCTCTTCTAATAACCAATGGTGGTCAAATACTTAAGATATACTGCCAAATGTTGCAAACAATGAACAGAAGGTTCTGTTGGAGTAGGAAGCTGATGGACATAAATCAGTATTTGTAGCTGTATAAGAGTGCTCTCCAGTGGTAACTGTACTCTTTCCCTCATTGTGTAACTCAGAACCTGTATTATTACGGAAGAAAGAGCCCACTGGTTGAACATGCGTGGCTTTTGTAATCTTGGCAAGAGATGGCTGGTTAAATAGACTCATGACTGCTCCAGGAACCAGCTAAGAAAGAAGAGATGCTTTTGAAATCTCAAGCCCACACCAGTGAGCAAGAAGAAGAAACAATGGGAAGATGGAGGAAAAGAGACCCTGAGGATGTGGCAAGTGGGACTTCAACTTCAGTAGTAACCAGCACTTTGAGAAAAGGGGAAGGAGGAAATGCATATTGTCTGTTCAGAAGGCGCCAAGGACTGAAGTTCCAGAATTTCTGGAATATTTTGAAGAAGAACAGGAAGAGGTACCTAGCAGACAGGCTAAACCAGGAAGCGTGTTTTCAGTGCAGCTGGCTATCACAAGTCAGTAGAAACATAAGATAATGGTATATCTTTATCTCAGGTTTGTTGCCCATGAGTTAAGGACACTACAGGGCAAAGATAAAGACTGCACCAAATGAAAAGCAAAGCATAGCTAAGAGCAGAAAATAAAATTTTAGGAAAATTTCCATTGGCATATAAGTTGAGATATGGGCATAAGATATGGGCACTGCTCCTGATATCAGAAACACTCTTATGGAGATCATTTGCTAGAATAAGGCAAGGCTATAAAGTCTTAAGCAACTACCTCAAACCTAGAGTAAACAGGGCCATTTATGTGCTACAGTGGATTACACTAATAATCTACCCCAACACTACAGTAAAGATAATTTCCCTTTGTAGGATAATTAACTTCTCCATGTCCTAGATGACTGGAATGTCTTTTAGGCCCTGATTGAGCAGATCAGTTTACTTATATGCTTGCCTTTAATGACATGCCTCATATTCTGATGATCTATAGCTGCACTTTTTAATTTTTAATCACTTGCTAAATTAGACAGTTGCCAGCCTTTTGTTGACTCCAAATAGCCTTCAACTTTTTTTAAATATAGAAAAATAGGTATTGTTATCTCTTTTTATATTGCTGAAGAAGGCCAAGACAGAGATTAGCCATTAGCTTCACTAAAGCCAAATTTTAGTCAAAGAAATGCAGAAATTACAGTTTCATAATCCTTCCAAGAAGGGAGTTACATTATTCATGCGAATGCTAAATATATTTTCCATTATTTTGTTCATGTGAATACATTCTTGAACTACTCCACTCAAGATTTTTATCAGTTTCAGATGCAAAGGCATAGTATTAAAATACTTTAGTAGTAATTTGAGTTGTCCAATAATTCTATACAGTGGAGCCATCACCAAAGGTAATGACAGCAATACTGCTGATACTGATTTGTGCGTTCCGTGTTCATTGTTTTCGTACTGCTGTTTGATTTGCTACAAGCCACCTTGGAAGGCAGCAAGCAAACCTCATTTTATCCAAAGGGTTAATAACAAGAAACTTGCTTCCCAAATGCCTCTCAGATTCTGAAGCACAACTGATTACTTAAAAGGATTTGGTAGACTGTACCTGCTGTTAAGCCTAAGAAGAAAGATAATTTGTTATATTTTAAAATGTGTTCAAGCCTATAAAACCACTGGTCTTCAGGGATGGGTGTTCTTCGTTTCAGATATCACGCCAAACTGACATTTGGGAGAGACGCTGTCTGAGATGAAGTATAAATGAGGGGCTTTTACAAGAGCTATCATATAGCCTGTAACAGAGAAGTATGTCCACAATGCCTTTAAGCAGAAATTTGGCTTTACACTACATTGTTGGTATCGTTGCATCCTACAGTGTTATAATCTCCAGCAACAGCAACAGAAGGATCTGTCTAGCTTTTGCCTTCGCTGGTGGAGCTGCCAGCCATGTCAAATTGCATAACGCTATTGTATGTCTACTGTGTGCTGGGTGGAGACGACAAAGTTATTCTGCTTGTTTTGTTAGCCAGAAAGCTTCAGGCAAAGCTATTTCCGTATAGAAACTGTTATTATTGTAGTGATAGGTCAACATCATGGATATATGCTACTAAAAAGAGCACCGAAACATTTGTTTAAGAAGTAATCTGGAAAAATAAAATAAAAAATTTAAAAGTTTTTGATAAAAAATGAAGGAAGTACTTTTAGAAAAGGTAAATGCCTGTAAGATGCCATTCTTTTGGGTTGAAGTCAAGAACTGTGCAACTCCCAGTTGTCTCAAGCCTGGAGCCACCTCAAACATCAGCAGAACTGGGACAGGACAGAAATAAGAGTATTTCTGGGTTGCTGCAATACCTGCTTCTTCATCAGACAGGGTGGTACAGCGCTGAGGGCAGCTATCAGCATTTCAATGCTTTTTCTCTGAGCATTTCTGAAAGATCACAATGTCATCAAAACCCATTCCCACCTGCCATCTCCAAGAGCCCCTGACACTGCTGAGCCAAGCTGCTGACCAGAATGACCCTTGAGGGTAGCCAAAAGATCCGCTTGGCCTCTATGTCAGTAGGTTCTGTTCAGATCCAAAAAGAAAACTCATGACAGTGACATCCCATGCCACCTCACACGTTTTAAAACCACGGAGCAAGGGGAGTGAGGTCAGTGATTTATTCTGAGTGACTCCCAGACCTTTGGGTCCACACCACACAAGGTTGGGTGCCACCCATCTGACTGCAGCACAGAGGTGTCCCACAATGCAGGGCTATGCACCACATATAGGTAGGGATGAAAACCCCCCTTATTTCCCACCCTGTCTCCCATTACCCTTCTGTTCACTAATTCTAAGCCTTAAGTATAAAAACTCCTCTATTCAAGAAGAAACCACTGGGTTTCATAGCACCGGCTGGAATGGCCCTGCAAAGGCAGGATGTGTGAGCTCCCACATCAGCGCCGCTGTGTGTCACCTTTGCTGGTCTCCTGACCCCATCCTAGTCTGCTCAGACAGGGCTCCACTGGCTCAGGGATGTTCAGACCCTGCTCCCTTGTGAACTGGGAGAGAGCAAGGCATAAGGCATCGCGTGGTGGTAAGATCCAACACTTTTAAACCACAGACAGATCTGGTACCTGCTCTTGCTCTCAGGAAAGCTCCAAGCACTGTTTTTCTCATTCACTGAGAGTCTACAAAGTCTCGTTCAGCTTGGTGAACTCCCTTCTCCTTATGGCCAGAAACTGAGCCACCTCAGTTGCTCCTGTCAAGCACTTGTGCCTTCATGTTGGCTCCTGCCAGAAAATCCACCCTGCTCCCCTCTGTCCCCTCTCCTTCTCCCCTGCGGGACCTCCCCCCTCCTGCCAGCATGCTCAGTCTCACCATGCTCGTGCTGCTCTACTCTTTCCGCTTACGTGGCTTAAATGCGCTGTGAACGAATTAACGACCAGAGCTCTCCTACAGATCTTGCCATCCATACTGCACCAAACCAAACTGCCGACGTATCTGGAAAATTATTGCCAGTCAATGGCTGGTCTTATCACTTCCAACTGGCAATGCTCTCTCTTTGCCACTCACCCTGCTGTCATATATGCTTTCTGGGCACAGACTGATTTCTGAACACAAATTGATCCTTCTCATCAGCATTAAGTTGGAGGCATCAAATGAAACTAGCAGGAAGCAGGTTCAAAACAAGCAAAATGAAGAGTTTTAAAGCTTCTTGCTGCAAGATGTGGCAGGTGTGAGAAGTTCACAGGGTTTCCTGGGGAGACGGTGCAATTTCGTGGCAGACAAATGCACTGAAAATCAATAAATCTGTGAAAAGCACACCTGGTCCAGGAAGTCCTGTGCCACTAATGGCTGGAGGATGGGAGAGCACTTGGTGGAGGTATCGTTTTATACACTTTCGTGGGCTTCTGCTTTTGGCTACTGAGAGAAACAGGCCACTGGGTTGTACAGACCTTTAGTCTGATCCAGGATGGCCTTTCTTATGTTCTGTTAATCTGTCCCAGAAATATGTAGCAAAACAGCAGAGAGCCTCACAACATGGCTGGTAGTTGACTTTATTTTCCAGTCCCTTTGCTCTGGGGCTTAGAATAGAAACAGATTACAGCTGAAGGATCCCTGAGCAGACACGGAATGTGCCAGCCTGGGAGCTGGGCGCAGGATAGCTGTTGTGCCCAAAGTAATTATCCTGGCAGGGCTGGGCTGACATGGCTGATAAATAAGAGATGTTTGAGCAAGCAGTTCCTTACAGCTTGCTTCATCTTCCTCTTTGCAGAGGAATGAGTTGGACTGTACAGGCATGTCCTCAGTTGTTCTCACCACATAGTCCTCCACCCCAGGGGATTTTGCACCGGAGTCCTTAGAAACACTCACAGATGCAGAGTGGAAAACATGACTTTCCATGGAAGTCCACTCATTCAGTGCCTCCCCAGGAAGCCCCAGAAGACTTCTAGACTAACCAGCAAGGCTCCCTGCCTTCTTGCCACCCAGATGCTGCTGCCAGAAAGATGTATGAACAACCCAAGAAGAACCCTTAGCCTCACCATGAGAAAGGCTTGCTGCCAGAGGGGAAGGAGACAGGAGCAGGAGGGTTTCAGAAGGCAGGGCTGAGAGAGGAGGTGCAGGAGTTGGACAAGGTGCAGAACTCTCTGACCCTTCCCAGAGCCTTGGATGGAGGCAACCTGGGGAAAAAAAGTTTGGCACAGTGACGAGCTTTTGCTTGTGATTTGCAGCATTATGAGGGAAGGCTCCTCTCCATAAATAAGCCCCTCTTCTACTGCAGATGAGACAGAACTGAAGAGCGTCTTCCTTGCATATTGCTTAGTCAGGCAGCATTTCAACCAAGCAGAAAAACATCCTCTTTTTTTTTTTTCTTTTTTATTTTTTTTCCCTTCATTCCCCTTCAAGAAGCAGCCTGAGTGTTTGAAAGTTCTGTGGTTTGGTTTGGAGTTCAGTCATCCCTACAGAGAACTTGTTCTGCCAATCTCTACATACATGTCAGCCTAAATAGCAACAGATGTACAGTACCTTAGATGTATAAAATTTTCATAAAATATAACAAACGCTGTTTTTCCACTTGGGATGAGTCATTAACCATATGCTCATGATACTGCTCTTTTCAAGGGAAGAGCTTAAGTCCAATGTTTGGGTTAGACAGAGCCCAGTCCTGTGAGGTTTCTCAAAAGTGAGGGCAAGACCCCTTGCACCCCGGTTCCCCTAAGGACCCCGAGACCCCTGCACACAGAGAAGTCACAAGTCCAGCACTCATAGCTTCTCTGTAGGAGCAATGTCTTCTCTGGGTTGCACAATCCAGACTACTGCTGAGGGAAGGATAGCAGCCCACTGCAGGTCTGCAAGAACCTGCCAGCCCACGAGTGGGCACGCAGGGGACATTCTTTCAGGAGATGTCCAAGCAGACACAGTCTCATTCAGTGCTTCTGAATGCAGAGAAGGTGTGCCTGAGGCACGGCGCTGCTCAGAGCACCCCCAGGAGAGCTGCAAAGCTGCATGTAGCCCTTCGTGTGGGCACTGGCCTTACAGACCCAGTTATTTTGACCCTTCCTCCTTCTATGAGCATGAATTAATTGAAAATGCTGCTCTCACAGAAGTTTTTTTTATGTGAGATGGGCCTGATCAACCTCCCTCTGCAGCCAGCAGAAGTTTCCCCGCCATCTCAGCAGGAGTGGGAACAGGCCTTTGCTGCTGGGAATGTGTCCTCTCCCTCCAGGTATTTTTGCTCACCGAACCTTCCTTCCAGGTAAGCTGTATGTGCAAATAGGAGTTAATCCCTTGGCTGAAATATTATTTAAAAGCAGAACTTACTAAATGCTGCTCCACTGGGGTTTAAGGAGGTTATATTTTAGCTCATCAGCAAAACCAGGGCTGAGCCTAGAAAAACAGCATGCCGTGAATATAAACAGGAAAGTGATAGTTGAACTCTGTCGTGTATTCCAATTTCTCACATAAAAGCTGTACAAATGTAGACAATTCTTTTTAATTTTAACAAGAACTCCAAATCTCAGTTCTATTCAGTACACCAGGAGCATTGGTCCAGTTTCCAGTGAGCTGTACTAGTAAAACTGGCTGTGTTAGCCTCCCCTGGATCCCACAGGAGTGTCCAGTCCTGTGTCTTCTTGGTATAAGCCCTCAACTACTCTTGGCATGGTCTAAGAAAATGGCCACTGGGAATTCAGTTGGGGAAGAACCCACAAGCTTCATTAGTGTTTTTGTTCACTCGCCTTGTCTATTGTGTCCATGCACAAAACTTGGTTCAGTGTCTGGAGAAGAGCCACTGATCTGGAGGACAAAGACCTTTTCCCAAGAGTCCAGATGTGAACCAGAGGAGGCAGAGAATTGTGTAGTGCACGACAGCCAGGTCCACTGGGCAGCTACAAAGATGGACAAGACTGAAATGGTGCAGCATAGGTAAAGAAAGACCTCTCCTAGCAGTACATGGTAGCTCTCCTGGTTGTGGAAAGTCCCTCCTTGCCAAGCAAGTGGGCTGTAAAGCAGCCAGTGAGGTATAGCTGGCCAGTGCATGGAGACTCAGAGCGCTCTGCATCTAGCATCACCTGTCTTTATTTCACCTTTTTCTTCACAGGCAGCGCACAGGTTATGCTTAAATCACTGCTGCATACTGGTGATCTCCATTTGACATGAAGAGAGTATCTCCAACCCTATAGTATCATGCCTCCGGAGTATGGAGGGCTAGGATCTGCTTTCCTTTATCAACTCTAGCTCTGTTGTTTTGTGCATTGTTGAATGCTGTAATCCAGACCATGCTTTATTATTAATGACCTCTTCTTATTTATTTCAGTTATTATGAGCACTTAGCACACACTCATCATCGTAGATTATGAGTTTGTTTTATGGGGATTTCATTGAGTAATTATCGTTCCAAGTAAGAGAAACAAACTGTCATGCTCCCCCACTGCCAGCAGCTTTTAATCTGACCAGACAGCGAGGAACCTAGGATTTCACAGTTTAAACAGATGGAAAGGTCTGGGCAAAGAGGTGTATCTTGCAGCTCCTTCTAAATGCGGCCAAGTTCGCGCTGAAGCATATTTCTGTCAGGGGCGTATTCCAGAGGTGTGAACCTGGAGTGCCCGGTGAGCATTTGGCTCCAGCTTCCAGCTAAGAATAGTTCATACAGCAGATTGGAGGTAGCAAGGCTGTTCTTAAGTATCCTGGCCTTTGGCTGTAGTGACCACAACCTTGAATTTCACCTACCTGTCAACTGGGATCCTGCACAGCGAGCAGAGCACTGGCAAAGCGTAAGGCTGGGGCAACTCCTCTGGGTGTTTTTCCAGGGGTGTTTTCAGGATTTGGTGGAGGCACTGTCAAAAAGCACCAAGAAGAGGAGTAAGTGGTGGAGTGTGGGCCATCCTGTCAGGGATCCTCAGGAGGAGTCAGAGGGCTTCCTTTAAACGGGGCTTTTGCACCAAAGCAGTAGCATGCTCTTCTCTTTATTGTCTTACTTGGGAGATAAAGCAGAGGTCTGGGAACAGGGGCAGGGCCAGAGGTATGGAGCTGGTAGGGGACATCTGACTCTGGGTTTGGATGTGCAGGGAGGGAGAGCAGGAACACAGTGACCTGCTGAGTGTGGGTGCAGATCTTTGGGGAATGGTGTAGCAGCAACCCAATGTTGTGTTCCGTGAGGTGGCAGACAGCTCCTCAATATGGACAGGTAAGACATTGTGTTGACGACTAGCTTTTGTTCAAGCTGCATGTGTGGTCTGAAAGTTCAAACCAGACCACTGCCACTATCGCCTTGGCCAGGGAGGACTGTGGGATCTCTCCTTTACTCTGAGTTGTAAAATGATGCACACTCCCTGGTTGAGTGGTGTTTAATTGGGTCAGTGGAGGTAGCCATGGGACCAAGTTGGAGAAGTTTTAGTAGCAAAAGCAAAATGAGGCTAATGATGGAGGTCATCAGTGTCCCAAATTCTTTCTTTGAATACTGTAAGCCAGACTTTGCCAATAAGTAGGGGCCAATTGAGGAAAGGGGGAGATTTTATTGTCCTCTTTCAGTGTACCCTGGACAATGCTGATGGCAGGTTATGTGACAGTGGGAGGAGTCCTCTGTACAGTTCAGGAGTCACAGCAGTGCTGTACTGTACTTCTCTGCATGGAAAGTAAATGTGAGTTGTTCCACAAAGCCAAATCTATGAAAGGAAGAAACAGCATAGAGGGTTATCTTGGTGAAAGATAGAAGTGCCACAGGTATAACTTGTCTGTTTGGACATAAGTTTTCCTCTCCCACAAGCAAGTGATCCATGCTGTGGTACCAAGCCCTGTTTCCGCTATAACAATGAGCCTCACACTCCTCTTGACACATGGTCCAGGCCAGTGAGCTCCTGGAGTGATGTTCATGCCCCACATTCCGCATGGAGAGAAAGAAAAGCATACAGAGGCAGTGCCATCTGACCCTTCCTGGAGCAGTCGGCTTCTTTCTAGTTCGAGATGACATTCAGGAGGTGGAAAGAGGGACTGTGCTCGGGAGACTGGCAAAAATAGATCACAGTTTGACTAGGAGATCACACATAAATATATGTGGGCTGTTCCCAGGCTGTCCCACAAGAAAAGAATTTGGCATGTGTTGAAGATGGGCCAACACACAGGTATTGGATGGTTTCCAGGCATTATTGTTTCTGTAAACAACACCAACAGAAAGATATTGGATCCCCAGCAGTTGTCATGCAAAATCATTCTCAATCCATTTCATCCTCACGAGTACTGTTGCCCTCCACCTCACCTTCACAAGAGATGGCGATAAGATGATCATGACTAATCAGGGAGAGTTTTTGACTTGGGCTGAGTTTTAGGAAAGGAGATGTGTCGGATCAACATAGCCGTGCCGAAATGGCTTCTAAATGGTGCTGCCCAGAGCACTGAGCATTAGAGACACGTAACCAAGAACTTCACGGATGTTTGAGCAGCGGCAAACACCATGCGGAAGGAAGGACGCGGTGTATGGGGAAGGCAGAGAGAAGGGGAAAAGAGATGGCTGGACTGGTTTGTGAGTCCCTGCTACCCTGCACCCGGCATTTGCTTAAATTCAAACCAGGCACATGGAGCATGGCTCTCTGTGAGAGCTGTTGTCCAAGCTGCTGCACAGAAAGGAAACCTGAGCTGGAGCGGGGTCTGGTCTGGGCGCTTTGAAGTGATTTCTTTCAGTAAGGAAATAATTTCCTTTGTCTGTACATGTTCAGGAAAACTGCCTCATCGGAGACTGGTTCTCAGGACGTTTGGATCATAATTGTTTTGTCCAGAAAAGCTCCGTGACTGGAAATGAAAAAAAAAAAAATGGTAGGAAAAAAAAAAGCTTGTGAATATATATTACATCCATATGCAGAGGGAGAAAAAAGGAACCGGGGCTCAGTTAAAACAACAGTGGAGAACTCATTCTGCTCTCAGCTACACTGGAGTTGCCCTGCTGAAAACAACAAGAAGAGCCAGGACTGAAGAAACACGGGGGGCTACCATGAGGCAGCCCTCTCCCTAGTAGACACCCATGGCTTTGTTTGGTGCAATCCAGTTCAGGGTTTTAAAATATCACGTCCTTTTGTGACACCTTTGTACTGCGAGGGGATCACGAAGGGGCAGCAGAGACAGACACAGGACACACGTTTAGACATTTCTCCGGGACAGAGAGGAGAAGGGATACCTTGTCTTGTATGTAGAGAGGCAGCAGGCACTGCCAGAGCTTGGGTTTCTTTTTTTTCCATCTGTTTGTTTCAACAAGCACTCTCATGTTCCCTGCTAGCAAGAGGCAGGGAGCGTTTCTTCCTTCTCCCTCCACCCCTGTGTCCGGCTCCCCACGTGTAGAGCGATGAGCAGCAGGCCTGTGACATGGACACGTCTGGGCTGCTGATGCCCTCTTCCCACCCAGGACCCAACCTGGATCCCTTACACATGCGTAACTTCTACTGAAGTCAGTGCAAGTGTTATGTCTGTGGGATTAGCTGTGTCCCTGGGCGATTCCTAATATTTTCTTTCCTCACATTCTTCACATTGGAAGGTTTAACAGAGTCACAGAGTTCCAGTGTCCAAGAGACTGTTCCTCTTCCAGAGCAGGATCTCTCCCTCTAGTACACTTGCCAGCACGCTGTCCAGTCCAATTTCAAGTGAGTCAAATGTTGGTGTTTCCATCGCTTGCCTGGAAGACAATTCCACTGCTCAAGCGGTCCAAGCCATTAGGAACATTTTCCTGATATTCAGCCTAAATAGTCTCTTTCGCAAATTCATCTCATTGCTCCAGGGATTCAAGTTACTGGAGATGGGCTCATACTAAAATATCTTGCTGTGCCTTTCCCTGGACAAATTAATTTAGTACTTTCATAGACAAAGGAAGGAAGGAAGGAAGGAAGGAAGGAAGGAAGGAAGGAAGGAAGGAAGGAAGGAAGGAAGGAAGGAAGGAAGGAAGGAAGGAAGGAAGGAAGGAAGGAAGGAAGGATGGGGTGAGCCCATTGTATCATCCTGGAAGCAACAAAATGTTTCTAGAGCTCTCACTTCATTTAAAAAAAAACAAATTTGAATCCTCAAAGATGCTTGTCTGATACATTGGCACATGAAGTATGCTATTTACGTACAAAACAGGCACATCATTTGTAGCAATAATAGAAGCTTCTTCCAATCCTGCTAAAACTCTGTAACTGTATTTTAGAGAGATTGCATCTAACAAAGTTATTCTATTTTTGTGTCTCATGCAGTCTTTAACCTCAACTGGTAGTGCTGAGCTAAACATAAATGGGTGACAACCATGGTGACAATTTTAGTTCCTATTCAGTAAAGCAAAGAGGCACATACTTAACTTTAAGACTGAGCTTAGCTGAATCCAGATTTTGTGCTTTGGACACTTGTCAAATTTGAAATGGCCAAAACTACCAACATGCTTCATGCAGGTCACTAACAGCACTGTGGAGTTGGGGGGTTTATTCTCCATGGTCACCCTCCAGCCTGTGCCGAACAGCTACATTTCAATTGGTTGCAAGTGCTCGGAGTAACTGTCTCGTGTATGGGTGAAAAAATGGAAAAACTGAAATCAACTGTCTTCTGCCCTAATGACTCTGAAAAAGTCCTTTGGAGTATGATTCCTATCATGTATGGTTTAGTTTTCGATTGACTGGTTCACTGGCATTCAAAAATGTCAGTCTTGTACTGCAAAAAAACAATTCATATTCACTAGTTAATGGAACTCTGAGGCATTTATGCCTCTTAAATAAATTTTGGAGGTTGTGAACTCTACTTACTTTAGTCTTTTCTTCAATTACTAAAACTGTATTTCCTCCCTTTCTGGTTCTTTTGTGTTTGAAGAATAAATTACAAGTAACTGATCAGATTATTTCTTCCCTTTAGGGAAACAAATGTGACGGGGGTTCAGACATCTTTCTTCTCAGATGTTACCAGAGTTATCTAATAAAGAAAACAGGTTTCTGCAGGTCCCATGCCCAAACCTGCTGGTTCCTTAGCAAATTCTGCAGGAAAATGGGATGCCAAATCTGTTAGGTGCAGAAGGCATTTGTGTGTCTCTGCCTCAGCCCTAGACTCTGTATCTTCTGGTTGTACTGAAATCTCACGCCCCAAAATTCTACCTTTTGGGGGAATGCATTCTGTGTAGAAGAGAGAAACACAGCTGGGTGTATGCACATCAGTGTCTCAAAAACTACTGCACTTATCTCTTTTATGTAAAAGAAAACCCTGATAACAGGCACTGGCTCCGAGGATCACCAAATTAATTACCGGTTGTACTGCATGCTGCTAATAAATGCAAGAAGCCAGCCTAAATAGGGAGATAGCTGTGCTGTTTGCAAACACGGCAGCCCTTTTGGCAGTTTGAACCCTTTGGGCTGTAATACTGCCTCTGAACTGTAATCAGGGAACATCATCCCTGCCCTGATTTACTGAGGTCAACAGCTTTCTTCAGATCCCGCTTTGAAACCCTCGTCTAGTGTAATGCCTCCAGGAGAGGAAGGAGATAGGTAAGAGGACAGAAAGTTAAGGCTGAAACAGGGGTTATTATTATTATTATTATTATTGCTTTAATTACAGTGTTTAAAATGCATACCTTATGAATAATGCCAGCCTGTTGTCTACCACATACCATCAGCAGATCTCCAAATGCTTCACAAAAATGGCATCATTATCTTCATTTTACTAGGGCTCTGGGACTTTTGAAACAAAATAAGGTGCTTGAGGACCATTCAGGGAAGATGGATGCTTTTGGGACAGTATTTGTGCTGCTGTGTTTTCCATGCATGTCCACTGGTCATGTCCTCGCTGTGAAGGCCTGACCTCCAGATGTCCAGAAGTTTTTGACAAAAGTCCAGTGTCTTTTTTTTTTTTCCCCTGCCCAGGCAAACTTTCCAGTTGGAAACTGATGCCACAGCCAGGGAAAGCCAAACATATGGAAGTTTCACATTTTGCAGACGGGAAACACCCGGGGGACCAAAGGTCATCCACCAGGCTGGGGCGAAAGCCAGGGTTACAACCCACATTTCCTGACCTCTGAGGCAGTGCTAAACCCACTAAACCCCCTTGTCCTTCTCTATGCGCATTATATTTCCTCTACCCTTTCCATGGCTTTCAAGAGGACCTAAAGCCCCGTGGACATGGTTTCCGCAGTGTATGTTCAGCTGGCTGCCTAGTCGGCCCTCCGAAGCCTCGGGCGTTGCTTTAGCAGAAATATGTAGTAATAATAATGCGGCCGCCTGCCCTGCGCATGTTAATATGTCACCACACTGCTTTGTCAGCTGCCTGGAGCTGTTGGCGAGCCCCAGCCAAAGTACCCTTGCTGGCCTCCCTTTCTGCCAGCGGATGTTTGCTGCGTCCAGGTGCCTGTGTGGCCTCGTCCTCCTCTCGCGTGTCAGCACATTGCAGAGCACTGAGCGCAGCCCGGGCTGGGATCGCCGGCGTGTTGTTGCTGAGCTCTCTGTGCTGATTTCAATCCGTCCCAAATGGCTCCGTGTTTGTACAGTCTGGTGCGGGCTGCTGGGGTGTTCAGGAGATGCCCTGGGCTGTTACGGCTTATTTGTGCTGACTTCCTTCCTACCCTCCACCCCTCTCCTTCCCTACAGAGAAACACTGATCATCTCGATTTGGCAGTAAAGCTCATTGTTTTGGTCTAGGTCCTCTAAAGTTCAGTGTTTTGGTGTAGGTCGTCTTTTACAAGACCTTATACAGGCAGTCAGTCTCTCTCTCAGTTAGCTTGGATTCATAGTGGGTGCTCTGGACCACATCCAGCAAGGTTAGTCTCCTTGAAAGAGTCCCCTGCCACCAGAAAGCATGTGGCAGAGGGATGGAGGAGGAAGATGAGCTGTTCCCTTTGGGAGCATGAGGGTTACAGGTTTTGTTTAGATAATAAAAATGTCCCTCTACGTTGATCTGCATAAGCTGGAGGTCAGCTCACCCAAGGGATGGGACACCTCCCTTACGTTGACAGACGTCCCGCATATTTTCACCGAGGACTTTGCATTTCTCATACCGTATTGCTTTGGAGGTTAAGTTTACAGCAAGAGGACAGGAGGCTAATTTCAGGAACACTGTGGTAGCCCCAGGGGATTTGTTTATATTCGTTTATCATCTCTGCTTGAAGCTGAACAAAAAGGTGCATAACAGAAAGGGGTGCATGCATATATATATATATATGTGCGTGTACATTTGTGTTTGTGATGTTCTATGAAAACACCAAGCGATGAAATCTCGTTTTCACTTTTTTCCCCCTCTGGACTGATTTATTAATAATTTGTGTTCCATTACAAAAAATGGGCTTTTATTTGAATTGTACTGTGCCCTGAAATTGTTTTAGTGGCAGATCATAATTTACTATTGGGGTTTCAGGAGTCAGTGCAGAGCACAATGTCATCTCCATATTCATATTTCAGATCTGTCAGAGCACCCGGATTGTTCATGTAATCAGATGGATTTCCATTCGAGTCCTTGAGAGACAAGAAAACTGGCCATCACAGAGAGATCCTTGGCAATTAAAATGAATAAGAGCTGCCACTCTCAGTGGATGTCTTCTGGGTTACCATGGGGGACAGAGATTGGTATGAGGTTTAATCAGGCACTAACAGCACCTTGCTGGGAACTTCATGGCTGATAAAGGCAGCAGCATCAGACCAAGTAGCTCCTCTCTTTTTAAAGGGAAAGCAGCCTTTTTTTTTTTTTGAAATATAATAAATCCCGTGAAGTTTTGTAGTGTTTGATAGCAGAGAAGAGTTACAGGGTTTGGGGTTACTTTTCTTCTCTTCTCCACAAATGAATCACCCCTCTTTGTCCGTTAAAATGAAGTGAAACGTGTGTGCTTGATGCTCAGCACATTAACCGTTTGCAAGGTGGTTATTTAATTGCTTATATTTTGCTTGTGCTGTGGCTACTAATGTGATATTTGGTTGGGTTTTTTTAATTAATTTCGCTGTGACTTTGTGGCTATTGAAGGGTGACAGATTGGCAGCCCAGAGTTGGAAATCCTTTACTTATCCCCAGAACAATTACAACACGGGCAGCAGCAATGAAAGCGTCCCCAGCCGGCGTGGAAGGCCCAGAACAAGGATGAAGGTAAGCCTTCCCGGGCTCTCTGCTGAGACTGCTATTAAAGATACCAATTAGTGCCAAACTGTATTTTGTGATGGAGGAGGCGCCGTTCCACTCGGGCAGGACTGTAACTGTGGCAGCTTTACTCCTCGGCTGGCTACGACTTTCAGTCCTTAATGAAATGGCCTGAATTAGAAACCCTCAATGTTTCTGGCCTGATCCGGTACGGTGCTAAGCCTCGGGTGAGCTGCGCACACCCTCCATGCCATGCTGTGCATGGAGGAGGGTCCGTGCAAACCAGCGGGACGCAGAACAACGTGGGGGTCAAGTTGCCACCTCCGTAGCATCCACAGAGCCAGTCTTGCTGAACCTGCCCGTCACTCGCCCTTCGTTTAACCTGGTTTGCTGTGAAGGGAATAAAAGAGAAGGGAAATGGTCTCTTGTTGCGTTTTGCCCCCAAATGTGAGCGCCCAAAATTCCAGTGCGTCACCAAAAGACATTTGTACACAGGAGCACAGAAATATTGAGGCTTTTTCTTCTGAGGCTGAAGAGCCACAGCTTCATTTATACATTTACAGTTCGGGGGCGTGAAGTGGTAATGGAGTGGGTTGTTTAAGGTACAGTATGCAGTGCTCAGAGCACGCCTCTGTGCGAGGTTTTTCCTTCAAGAAGACTTGACGGTGACGGTACTGCATCTTAACTGTCAAGGTATTTTTTCCTTGCTAGGTTTCATTTGTGTTTTTCTTCACCTTTTGGAGACCCCTTACCTCTCCCCTCTTAAATCTACGCTCACCACAGAGCAGACATAATCCCAGATTTTCAGTAAATCAACACTATATGCTCCCTACTGACTAAGAGAATTTGATACTGACAGATTGTTACACCTAAAAGAAAAATACTGCCATAGTTTCTCTAACATGCTTTGCCTGCAACACCGAGCAAGGACGGGTGTGTGATATCCATTATGAATGTAACAATACAGGTAGCCTACCATAATACAATTATTTTTAATTTATATTTCATGACGGAGAGCATGGGTGCAGTCATGAATCACTGTCCTCCTCTTTTAGCTCAGTAAAACCACACTGTCCGCAATATTGCATCCATACAATTAACTCCTTTCATCAGCAGCACTGCAGATTTTAGTCTTGCGCAAAGCCATTGTTTAATCTGCACATGTATAGAAACCACCCTGTAGAATAGCAACATTTTGCATTTATATGACACCCGACATCTGAGTATCGCTACGTGCTGGACAGATGTGTAATTAATGTTGCCTTTCAACCTCTCTGTTTGGTGGGTAAATTCTAGACTGGGAACAAAGTTATATTCAATCCTAGGACGTGATGCTGAGCATCAGCAATGCCTGTACGCTGTATAATTCTCCCATGTACTCAATGAAGGGATTAAATGCATTCCCCCTCCTCACCCTCAGTTTTCCTAGATCCCTTAAAGGGCTACTACTGCCTACATAATCTTCATCCCAGAACTAAAATCCTTTGGATCCTCTGGGGCCCTTATTAACTGAATGTTTGCTATGCTCTGCCTTGAAATGGTCTTCAATCTCCTTATGGTTTTGCAAAGACCATGCTATGATTTCTGAGCAAATCCTTCCCTTTCATCTGCCCTTTATTAGCCCAGATGGACAGAAGTGCAGGGAACTCTCCTTTTAGCAGTAAGATCACCGTTCAGTGAACTGTATAAAGATACCATATGCAAAAAGAGATGTTTGGGTCTGATGAACTCCACCCTGCCCAGGCCCACCACAGGGTGACCCCCTCCAGCCTGGTCCACTCTAAGGAGCAGAGGGACCAGCCTCACAAACCTAGGCTGTTCCCGAAAAACTCGGAGCAGCGTTTCAACCCCTGGACACATCCTTCCACTTTTGCAGTGCAGAGAGAGATCTTCATAATGCTGCCTGGTTTTTAATCACCCCTGAGCTTTCCCCTGGGAATAAGCACGGACTTAGGGGTGACAGAGGAATAGATGGTTGGAGGCTTTCCTTGACAACGATGGAATTCCTATCTGCACTGGAGGGAGCGAAGTAGTGAAACATCAAGGAAACAGTGTGCTAAAATACTGTCATAAGGAAGGAATCAAATCCTCCTCCTTGCCCCCATTTCCCTTTGAGCCATGAGAAGGTCTGATCTAGTTCCTTGCCCTGGGGAAGCTGGCTTTGGGTGACCAGCCCAGTGTGCAAGGAAACCTGGGGCACTGGCATAGTCCAAAGGAGAGAGGAAGACTCTACCCTGGCACAGGTTCACTAGCTGAAGCAATGCACTGGCTCTCCCAGAAAAAAACAAGAACGATCCATGATGGGGAAAGGGGCTCTCTGGATCCCAGGGCAGATCTGGTAATGGCTGTGGCATAGTCCAGGGCTCAGCTAGGCTGGAGAAGGTCTGCTCCTTTCCAAATACCCACAGGACTGAACGTCCAAACACTGGGACTTGCCACCGGGAAAAAAGAAATTAATCAAAGAGCTGTATTTCAAAAGAGAACACAAGAATACTGGAATAGAAGGCAAGCATTTTATCTGTCCAGTTGGTTAGAGATTACACAGACAAATTTATAGGTGTTAAATTGGACACCAGAGGGCTTCCATATTGTTCTGTGAATGAATGTATTGCAGAAGTAGTAATATTAAATGCAACAGAGGCAAAGCAGTGTTAAAACCCCCACATGTTCTATACTCTGTGCTGTGATTAGTTGGGATGACAGGGAAATTACAGCTGAAAAGAAGAAGGATTTTCTACAGTTTGGGTAGGATTCACCTTAAATTTACTCATCAGCCAGTGATGACCCCCTCAGCAGAGCAGTGCAGTGCCATGGGACAGCAGCATTTTAGAGCACCGGTTAAGATTACTTAGACCACTGGCCTAGGAAGGAAGAACGGCACCTACTGATGCCCCAGCACCCGCGTGTACAGCACCTGGAGCTCTCCTTTGAGGGCTTCTGTCCAAATACTAACCAGACCAAACCTCACTTAGCTTATAAGATTTGACAAGGCCACCTCAGACCAAGAGGCCGTGGCAACAGGCAGCAGTGTGGGGAGTGTTGCTTACCACCCTTACCCAGATAGGAGGAGATAGGCTGCAAGTGGTAACGTGCAAGAGAAGCAAAGAGCCTAAAAGGAGAGTCAAGGCAGGGGAGAAAAGAAGAGGCTGAAGCTAAAAAGTGGTTCTGGAGTGAGGCTTATGTGTTGATGCAGAGGCTAAAAACATTCCCAGGCTCCTCTAAAATGCTTATTTGAAAAGACTGAATGAATTTCAGAGCAGAACCAATGCCTCTATAACCAGTGCTTCTGGGATAGATTTACAGCATAAACCCACTGGGACAGATTCAACGTTGGAGTGAGTGAACGTAACTCTATTGAAGTTAATGGACTTGTGCCCGCTTATATCAAAGATGAATTTAGTCTATAGAGAAGGAAAATGGGATTTAACCTGCAAATCACCTGTTATAGAGACTAACAGCATAATACGTGATGAAAAGACAAGCAAGAATTCGGGAGTTTGCTTAAAATGCTTCATTCTACGCTCATCCGGATAGCCTGCATTCCCTATGTTTCTAATTACCCGAAACCTTTCCCACTAGCTAGCACTGCGAAGAATAGTATTTAACATTCGTATTATAGTAGCAACCAGAGATCCTGTGAGGGTCCCATTACACTCAGTGCTCTACAAACACAAAAGCACGCCTAATCCCTGCTCTGAAGAACTTCCACTTTTTTCTGTGGACATGGAGGCCAATTAGAGCTGCTGAAGTTCAGAGTTGGAGTCAAGATTTAACACTGTGGGACTGTTACCCAAGAGGCAATAACTAGGAGACATATCTAGCTACAGCATAGCCAGTTTTAGGGAGATCAAGACTGGAATATATGCACTCTAAATATTCAAATACCAGATTAAAATTGATGAATAGAACAAATGGACAGGCTACTGTATCTTTGCTGATGTCAATAGGGTAATAAATCAATAGGAGAGAAGACTGATACAGGAATAAATAATTACTGCTTGTATATAAAATCTTCCATTGTGCTCTGTGAGTATTCCGAGGGACTTTGATGAAAGTAACTGTCATTAAAGTGTACTATTAGGACTGTTACTAATCATATTAATAATACCAATACTGTTGACTTGTAATTTGAAAGTATCCCATGCTGCATCCTGGCTTGTGGATGATGCAGCTGGGTAATGAAGCAATGGCTGGTGACCTAGGAATTTTTTCTCTTGGAGGAACAATTTGTGAAGTTGTTGCAGGTGCTTCTCGCACAGACACAAGGTGGTGATGGACATGTACTCACTCTGCCATGGCTGCATGCCAGTTCATAAGACAAGCTTTCTCCCAGAGAGTATATAAAACATTACAACCAAGAAATAAACAAATTGGTTTAAATCTCATAAAATGCTGCTTAAAAAAAAAAAAAAATCCATAGGACCAAACACAGAGTCTTCTCCATACCACTTTCTTACACCACTCTGTCAGTAGATGGGTTTTCAAGCATTTGTCTTAACTGGAGCAACTTTCAGCTGGATTATACTGTGTTAGGTAAGTGGGTAAGTCTCTGCAACACTTCCCCCTCACCCTTTCCTCCTGCTTCTCCTCCAAGGTGGCATTTCAGAGACATGCCAAGAAAGGGCAGCCCCAGAGGGGCTGTCAAAAAACAGCACAACCCAGAGCAGCCCTGAGGCTGTTCTGAATTGCACCAGGGGTTAAACCTGCCTCCAGCCAGCCTCAGGATCTGGGGTGTACATTCAGTATGGCACAGCCCACTATCCCCCCACTCTGTGGTAAACTGACTGATACTCAAGGGCGTCTGAGAGCAAACTGAATAGAACTAATCTGGATTCAGAGTGCTGTGGCAGGGAGCAAAGCCTGGTCCTTTACCCCTGCTTTGCCCAGAAGAAAAGACCATCCATGTTCGGTCTCTCATCCACACAAACCTACGTCAGAAAAGCCTCCATAATTGCCTCTGCAATTTTTCCCAGGTGCGGCCTATCCCCAGATCTCTGATGTACAGGAGTAACTACCTGTCTGCAAATACATTCACCATGTCAGCCCATGCTAATGCTTCCAGGACAAGTACAAGTAGGGAAAAGCATTTCATTTTTAAACAGGCGTCTTCTGTTGGAGGATGTATCCTTTGCTGTCCAGGACTGGGAAGACTCTAACACTGGTTAATTACCTCCAAGATGAAAGGCTTAATTGGGAATGTCACAAGTGAAACTTTCTTCTCTTTGAAGAGCTGTCTACCTCACATGGTGCTCAGAGAAATATTAGACAACAAACTCAGTTCAGTTTTCATTGTTTCCTTTCTCTTGTATAAAAATGCAAGCAGTCAGGGAAATGCTATCGAACGTGTTTCCTGTGCTTCCATCCACATACCCAGTACTTCTGTGATGACATCCAGACTCAGGCGAGAGAATGATGATGAAGGTCAAGAGTGGAGAAAGGAAACTCTAAACAATAATGGATGATTTATAGCATACAGTGAATCTTAACTGGGTCACACTTTTGAAGGGCCCCATTTCTCAACTCTTCTAATTCTTGAATTAATTAAATTCTCACACCCATTATTTTGTTTCTCTTTTGCCGTGCAGCTCGAGACACAGAGGTGACAGGCTGAGTGATGCACTTCAGAGCAGTGATTCTTCTTGCGCTGTGTGATAGAGCTTTCAACAGTCAGCCTTGTCTCTGCAGCAACAGGACTCAGAGACACTCCTTGCTGAGGCTTCTTCAGCCTTCCTCTTGCTCTGCTTATTCAGACCTCTTCCACGTCTTCCTTAATGACTACTACCCAGATTTCACTTGTGTGGCCTATTGAATTGGAAGTCTTTCCTCCAAGCATTCTCATCCAAAGAGGATTAAGAGCCTTCCTACAACCCCCAGGCATGTGTGATTACATAGGGTGATGGGCTCTTTCCAAAGAGGAGACTACTTAAGGGAAAAGACATGCTTATTCTCTTCGACATTCCAATTGCTTGCATGGACCTCGTCCATCTTCCTGCATTGACACTCAGATTCTGCTGTTGCAAGTGCAATACAAGCACAAAGCTTGACAGGGGAACTAGGTGGTTATCTCCTTACAGTCTGATCTCCCACATTTTGTCCACAGAAGCATTGATCCTAGAAAGTGCCTCCTAAAGAGCATCCTTGGTGTGTCTTCTCCATGGGTAGCCATCTGAGCTCTTTGTACGCTGCAGACTGAAACCATAAGCTCAAGTTCGGGAAATTGCCTACCAGACTCCTATGACTCTGTGAGAAAAGAGAAAACAAAAATAATAAATAGTTAAGGGCAATCAAAAATTAATTCTGCAATAAATCTATATGCAATCTGTCGCCTGTACTCCTGTGTGTTTACTTATATTTATAAGATTTGTTTTATGAATGATTTGCTATTAATGGAGAAAAGAGAGATTAAGAAACAAAAGCTGTAGCTTCAATCCATCATTAGGGAATTAATCAATTGGCAGCCTGTGCAGACAGCTATTTAGATCTGTGGCCTGAACAGCTTAATTGGGGGAAACATGTTAAAAGGGCTAGAATGATGTTCAAAGTAGCATAAATTAGCCCATTTTGGACCCATCACATGGCCTAATTTAACAACTTCTATACCTCAGAATTTGGCAAGTGATCACATCTCTTGAGCTTCTTTGTAGCTTCCTACCCTGGTATGGCTGTAAAGTATATTTCCATCTGAAAATGATTAACTATAAACACTCCAGCTAGTCAATAAAAGGAAAGAGGAAGAAGTCTTCTGGCCTGCACTGTGAAACACTGGCCTTATCCAGGTTTCTTTCTCTCTCTCTGCCCAGCTGTAGATGTTTGTAGCCATTGCTGCAAGTGAGGATAGAAAGTCAAGGCCTCCTTCACTGTAGCTCTCAGCTCCTCTATAGGGCTGATGAGGTTGGGATGCTATTTGCACTCCTACCCTCACCAGTGGTACGTGATCAGTTCCTATGTTCCTCGGAGAAAAAAAAAAAAAAGGATACATTTCAGGGTTTCCTAGCGTCATGGTTTAACCCCAGCCAGCAACCAGAACCACGCAGCTGCTTGCTCACTCCCCCCAGCTGGGACGCAGGAAAGAATCAGAAGGGTAAAAGTGGGAGAACTCTTGGGTTGAGATAAAGACAGTTTAATAAGTAAAGCAAAATCCACGCACACAAACAAAGCAAACCAAGGAATTCATTCACCACTTCCCATGGGCAGGCAAGTGTTCAGCCATCTCTGAGGACTACAAGGATGTTGTGAGGCAATGTAGGGAGAAAAGCAGAAGGGCCAAAGCCCAACTAGAACTTAATTTGGTTTCTGAAGTTAAGGACAATAAAAAAGTTTCTATAAATACTTAAGCAATAAAAGGAGGACTGAGGATAATCTCCATCCTTTATTAGATGAGGCGGAAACATAGTAACCAAGGATGAGGAAAAGGCTGAGGTACTTAATGCCTTCTTTGCCTCAATCTTTAGCAGTAGGACTAGTTGTTTCCTGAGTACACAGCCCCCTGAGCTGGTAGACAGGGGCAGGGAGCAGAATGAAGCCCCCATAATCCAAGGGGAAATGGTGGGGGACCTGCTACAGCACTTAAAGACACAAGTCTATGGGGCCAGATGGGATCCACCCAAGGGTGCTGAGAAAGCTGGCTCACCAAGCAGCTTGCCATCATTTGTCAGCAGTCCTGGCTAACTGGGGAGGTCCCAGTTAACTAGACATTAGCAAGTCTGACGCCCATCCACAAGAAGGGCCAGCAGGAGGATTCGGGGAACTACAGGTCTGTTAGTCTGACCTTGGTGCCAGGGAATATTGTGGAACAGAGCACCCTGAGTGCCATTACACAGCACATGCAGGACAACCAGGTGATCAGGCCCAGTCAGCATGAGTTCATGAAGGGCAGGTCCTGCTTGACAAATCTGATCTCCTTCTATGACAAGGTGACCCACTTAGCAGATGAGCGAAAGGCTGTGGATGTTGTCTACCTGGACTTTAGTAAAGCCTTTGACACCATTCCCCACAGTATTCTCCTGAAGAAACTGGCTGCTCATGGCTTGGACGGGTGTACTCTTCACTGGGTGAAAAAATGCCCAAAGAGTGGTTGAGCTAAATCCAGTCGGCAGCCAGTCACAAGTGGTGTTCCCCAGGGCTCAGTACTGGGGCTGCTTCTGTTTAATATCTTTATCAACAACCTGGACAAGGGGATTGAGTGCACCCTCAGTAAATTTGCAGATGACACCAAGTTAGGTGGGAGTGCTGATCTGCTTAAAGGTAGGTTGGCTCTACAGAGGGATCTGGACAGGCTGGATTGATGGGCCAAGGCCAATGGTATGCGGTTCAACAGGTCCAAGTGCTGGGTCCTGCACTTGGGTCACAAAAACCCTATGCAGCACTACAGGCTTGGGGAAGAGTAGCTAGAAATCTGCCCAGCAGAAAAGGACCTGGGTGTGCTGGTCAACAGCCGGCTGAATGCAAGCCAGCAGTGTGCCCAGGTGGCCAAGAAGGCCAACAGGAACCTGGCTTGTATCAGGAATAGTGTGGTGAGCAGGACTAGGGAAGTGATTGTCCCCCTGTACTCGGCATTGGTGAGGCCACACCTCAAATACTGTGTTCAGTTTTGTGTCCCTCACCACAAGAAAGACATTGAGGTGTTGGAGCATGTCCAGAGAAGGGCAACAAAGCTGATGAGGGGTCTAGAGAACAAGTCTTACAATGAATGGCTGAGGGAAGTGGAGTTGTTTATCCTGGAGAAAAGGAGGCTGAGGGGAGACCTTATTGCTCTGTACAACTACCTGAAAGGAGGTTGTAGCGAGGTGGGGGTTGGTCTCTTTTCCCAAGTAACAAGCAATAGGACAAGAGGAAATGGCCTCAGGTTGCACCAGGGGAGGTTTAGACTGGATATTAGGAAAAATTTCTTCACCGGAAGGGTTATCGAACATTGGAACAGGCTACCCAGGGAAGTCGTTGGGTCACTGTCCCTGGAGGTATTTAAAAGACAGGTTAGACGTGGTGCTTAGGGACATGGTTTAGTGGTTGAACTCAATGGTCTTAAAGGTGCCTTCCAACCTAGATGGTTCTATGATTCTATCTCCAGGAAAGCAGGGCTCCATCACACATAACAGTTACTTGGGAAGACAAATGCCATCACTCCGAACATCTCCCCCTTCCTTCTTCTTCCCCCAGCTTTATATACTAAGCATGACGTCACATGGTATGGAATATCCCTTTGGTCAGTTGGAGTCAGCTGTCCTGACTGTGTCCTCTCCCAGCTTCTTGTGCCCTCCCAGGCAGCTCGTTGGCAGGGCAGTGTGAGGAGCAGAAAAGGCCTTAACTGCTTAGGAACAACCAAAAACATTAGTCTGCTGTTATCACTGTTTCTCATCCCAAATCTAAAACATAGCACTACACCAGCTGCTAGCAAGAAAGGTAACTCCATCCCAGCTGAAACCATGACACCTAGTTTTAATGACAGTTTGTAAAGTGTTTTGGCCTCTGAGATATACTATGTAAAGGTGGTTAACTGGAACAGCCTGTCTGGAATAAGGGCAGTGGGTTCAAACCCATTATTTTTTAATAGGAATGACCGAAAATTCATAAACATAAGTTTCCTGGAAGTTCAGCATTTTCTAGGGTCTGGACCTTCAACCTGGCTTTGAATTCAGCAGAAAGCCTGTTTATGATGGGCCCCATGAAATTCCTAACCCGCTTGGGTGCTTGAAATCTGGGACTGGCCCCAGTGGTGAATTTGTCAGTCTCAGCATGCTGCTGCCACCGGTGCAATCAATGCCTACATGTTCTGCTGTTCGTGCAGTTGAGGCTATGCAGTTCTACCTCATACAGTTACTTCGCATGGCGTCGGAGAGATGCTTCCTGGGGACTTTCAAGCAACACCATTTAGCTTTAGGTTTCTAAATGTTTCAGTGTCTTTGCCAGGCAGCACCCTGACAACACGGCTAAACCCAACTAACGTTATACATATATTGTACATGACATTTGTTTTGGAGCAAACTTGGTGCCCTGCATTCCAGGCCTCTGGAGGCATCATGCCATCCTCTTTATTCGTCAGGAGTATGCCCAGATCCCAGAGCTAGCTAAGGTGCAGCCTATCCACATGCTCCCCGTCTATGAAGGAAAATGCAGAATGCAGCATCCAGGCGCAGTTCCAGGCGCAGTTTTCAGCCAGGCAGGTTCCAAATATGCTTGCTGACAGCATCATTGATGCCTGTGTGCCTCTTCAAGCTCTAGTCGAGATGGAATAGTACTCATGCAATTCTTGGCCAGGATCTTCTCTGGGTGGGCAAGAACAACTCAGTCTTTGGGCTTTAAGGAGTCAAAACAATTGCATATTCTACCTGAGCAGTACTAAAATGTTCAGTCATTGAGCATCCAGCTCTGATCTCAGGTCCTCTGGAGGTAAGCCTGAGTTGTTCTGATTTATTCTGAGCTTTCACTGGTATAAATGAGATCAGAATCTGGTTATCTTTTCCCACTGATATCACCTCAGTTAGACTGACACACCTGGCATACAAGCAGCTGACATATTTTAAGAATTTTTTTTATCCATTTATTCACAACTAATTATTTACAAATTTATACTTGTGACAAGATTTCATTTAGAAGATCTCTTCCACAGAGCTCTGGGCTCCACTGATCGCATATTTCGATAACCAATCCAACACCCAAGGCAGGCTGCAATTTGGGACGTATCACTCTTTATATCTCATTCTTTATTCCACTGGCACTCGCTTTAAAAATAGATTGCAGAAAAATGTTTGCTCTTGAAAACATGGTAGCAGGTACAAAGCAAAAGCAACACCACAGTTGCTGCAAAGACTAAAGGGACAGGAGAAAGTGCTCATTTCAGAAACATTACCACAAAAAGACAAAGACTCAGAAAGGTCATCCCTCCATCTTGTCTCTCAAAATACCAGAATGACAGTAACATACAGCCACTGTCTGCGAGAAGGTAAAATGAAGACAGATAATGCAAAATGAGGAAGTAGCATGGATTACTTGAATATAATCCCAAGCCAACTCTAAACAACCTAATAACTGAGGTGGGGGGGGGGGCTCTGGATCATATGTTTAGGCCATAAGATGTGTGATCACTAAGTGCTTCAGCTCAGTAGCGGTGCAAACACTGTCTGTTGCTAAAAATCTTCAGTACAAGATAAAGGTGGGGATCCAAGAAGGCAACTTATTTATCACCAGTTCCCTGAGAGAGAAGGATGATCATCTGTATCATTAGACACCTCTTACAGCACAGAGCAGCTTTCTCAACGTTCGACACTTTCCCTTGCAGGAGCACACACATTCTGCTGGGAGATGTTCCCCTTGCATCTGCAAAGACAGGAGCAAAATGTCTCTGTTGGGCACAACATGCATTTGTCCAGGAATACATATTCCTTTCATATATTTCTGCCTGCCACAACAGTATTAGCTGGCATAGGAAGTCTAGTCTGGAAGCTCAGGCTCTGTGTGGGAACTCAGAAGTGGTGGTTTTGCTGTGCAGTGAATTATTTCAGAATAAATAAATAATACAGACGGGTCAGGACAGGGAACAGAAAATTAATCTGTTCATTCTTCCTTCGGCCCTGTATATAACACTGTGCGTTTGGCAGGCTACAAAGCTTTCTCTTCTTTCTGTGTCTTAAAATACAATGCCAGATACTCGAAAAGGTATCCTTTTAAATTTTGTACACTGAACATATTCAGTGTTTAAAGGAAGGGAAATGAAAAAAAAAAAAAAAGAAGGAAAAGGAAAAGGAAAAGGAAAAGGAAAAGGAAAAGGAAAAGGAAAAGGAAAAGGAAAAGGAAAAGGAAAAGGAAAAGGAAAAGGAAAAGGAAAAGGAAAAGGAAAAGGAAAAGGAAAAGGAAGAAGACATGTTCTCACAACCTATGAATTTCAAGCCCATGCTCCTCTACCTTGTAGAACTACTCAGACAAATGTATATATTTCGAAACCCATTGGTTTTCAGAGCTTTTGCCTTCATATTTTACAGAAGCCTCATTGCAGGAAATAAAAGTAAAATGGAGAAGTGGGAGAGGAACTGATGGAAAAGAAGCAGAGTTTCATGGCATAGGAAATTTCTACCACTTTTAGTTAACCTGTTACTTTCCCTTTTCCTGGCATGCATGAGCCCATGACCTGCAGCATGCAAGACTAATAGAGTGTCAGCCAAGTCCAGCTATTGATGCTACCCAGGAGCTTACTGAACACACTGGAGGAGAAGCAAAGTCACATGAAAGAACTCACTTACAGCTACATACTGCTGCCATAATTCCTACCTGTAAGAAACCCCAGCACTAATCTCAGCAGCCTACAGTGAAGTCATTGCAAGAAATTTCCTATTTCATTTTGCAAATCACAGCACGCAATGTATGTTCTGTGCATGTTTTCACAACATGCAGTTACTTTTCACTGTAAACTGAAAAGACGAACGTGAACTGGTCATTGTTTGAAAGCTGTCTGTTTACATTTGCAAACTGGTCCACTTAAAGTAAGGTAGGGATGTCTTGCTTTTAAATATCCAGTTACTTAAGGAAAATTTGTCACAGTAATGGAGTTCATTGCTCAGTTTTGAATGGACTGTATTTTTTTTTCACTCTTCCTGTTTCTCATCTTCTTATGGCACTACTGCAAATATCTAGTTCTTTCAATAATATTTTTGTCTCCCCTTAAAATGAGTTTCCACACTTACCTAATTCTGTATGGCATGAGCAAGAAGTGTCTAAGGCTTGGAGCAGTATATCATTTGTAATACTCCTGCTAATTGAAGAAATCTGGGCCAAATTTAAATAGTATGTCAACTTCAGCAGTTTGGGGAAAATTATATGTCAGATACCATTACGCTCACAGGATATAGTAGAAGGAAGTAGGCAGTAATCAATATGCTGTATCATTGAGTTGGAATTGACTTCTACTTGGCAACGAACCATTAGTCTGTGTAGACATACCGGCTCAGAAATTCTCTGAAAGCCAACTAGCTTTGCATAGAAGCTTGGATAATCCACAAATAATACAAGACCATTAAGTTAGGTAGTATCTGGATTGTCTTTTTCATTTACTTGCTTGTGAGGTGAGCGGGTTTTGTAACATTGTTTTCCAAACTGAAACAGGTAAGAGTAGTGAAGGTTGATATCAGTCAGCATTCAAGACTTTATCAAATAAATACAGGTTCATAACCTCTCGATCCCAAACTATATTTCTACTCCACCACAGCAGCCACTAAATTATTCCCAGCTAAACTCCCCTTCACCATGAATCATCTTACTAATGAGGCGTGCCTCCTCGCAATTCCAGAAACCAGGCCCCCCTGCTGTGGAGAGCTAACACCCCATCAGCTCTCATACCCCATGTCTGGCGCTGTATAATCCATGCTATGTGCCATGCATATTATGTGTACGCAGCCACCCTTCATCAGAGCTAACGCTATCAGGTTTTGGTTTGATTGGCTCAGATGGATGAAGCAAAGCAGCAGCTGGGAGGAGCTATTTGATTAATAATAAATAGATACAAAGATTTATGATTAACATAGAACATCTTAATGATTTACCATAGCAATGAAACCAATAGGCTGGTATTCCAATCCGATTTCTACAAATTTGTATAATCCTCAGGGTAAAACAATTTAATGTGCTGTCTCTTTTATAGTTACAAAAGGCCTTTCATATGATCAATTATACATAAGAGTATAATAAATGTAACTTTCTTCATACTAATCACATCTAACTTAAATTCTCTTGTCGGTCTTTGGAGTGTATGTAGCATTCCCCATAAAGTTTTTAGTCTCAGCTCTTAGCAAAAGTTAATATACCCAGAACTTCCAAATAAATCATCAGTACAAGGGTCTTCACACTAGTAAAACTGTTCAGACAATGCAGTTTATTAACAAAGCACTCCCTTCTTCCAGTCAAGCCCCTTGCTTAACACAACAAACTTGCTGCTTCATGTCAGGGTGTTGTCTGATGGTTATGGTGCTGGATCCTTAAAGTTTTGGTAAGCAGTATTGTATCGGTGCCATGACACAGGGCAATGCAAGACTAGCATAAAGATAACAGTAATATTTGGCTAGTAGATAGATCACAACTAGGAAAGGGAACTGCATGAACACATGCAGACAAAGAGTCTCAAAAGCCATGTGGCTTATTAAAAGCTTCAAGTGCGAATTACCATATAATGTAATTTTTGCTTCTAATTTTTATAGAACTGCATTTCACAATAAGAAAACTGCATTAAGTCCTTCCATCTGAAGTTGAAACAGAGAGGTGGAAACAGAGAGAAGATGTACACCTCACATGTGCATTGAAAAATAATCTTGATGTTACACGTAGGGGACTATGGTGAAGATTACAGCAGACACCAAGAGCAATAGAACGAGACTGTGAAAAAAGTCTTCCTGCTGTGTTCTGGCTACCTGTTTTGGCATGCACAATGTTCTCCAGGATGCATAGCCACAGTATGAAATGTATGTTCATTCATGATCAGACATCCACAGAATATTCGAACGGTCATCATTTAGTTAGAAAGCAGTTGGGACTACCTGCGCAGGTGAAAAATGGGGAAAAGTATTGAGTATTTGAAGACTGGAAAGAGAAGACTTGGCACATGGCTGCAGGTTCCTACAGTGAGAAAGAGAATTCTATAAAAATAATTTTTTACAGGACCTTAGAGACCTTCAAAATTTTGGCTAAGTGCTAAGACTTTGGGACCTCCCTTGAAACCAGTTACTGCAAATATCTTGAAGACTTTTGATCTGATAGAGAATAGCCTTTGTTCTGTGAAACTCTTTTTCACTTCTGGGGGGAAAAATATGAGCGAGAGACAATAGATATGAGAGACCTTTCATGAGCAGGAATGTGGGATCTGTGTGTAAAAATACATACACAAGAAGTATATCCATGCCTGTGATGCAATTAATGGCTTTGAAAAAAATGCAACTTATAATAAATCCCTTTAGAGTTCTTTTTTTCCCTCTCTCTTTTTGCAAGCTGCTAGATTCAGGTTCTCCCTTTTTTACTACATGTGCCAAAACTTTATATTTTTCAAGTGGAAGTTCCGATTCTGCCATATTCACCAGACTCCAGGAACTGGCACTTTAAGAATCCTCCCCCTCGGTGTTAAAGACTTAACAAAATCGAAGTTACTTGACTAGCATAAATAACATTGAGTTAATTGCCTATCATACGGTTTTGTAGTATCTGCATGCACTGTCATTGGTGTACTGTTGTGAGTTGACCTGGCTTTTGAAAATATTGCCCTTAGAGTCTGGCACATTTTTGGAACCAGGCTGTCAGTGAAGGAAAAATGAACTGGAACATCATAATCTGCTTCAACCATAGTAAAGAGAGAGACATCTGGTAGGCCACTTGGCAGTCAGCCAACAATGAAGACTTCAATTAAAATAATGAACATGTTCTCAGGAGTACGTCTCTGAACTGAAGAAGTTATAAGTCTCGGCTGCTTCTTGAAAGTTGGCTGTAACTGGTGGCAGCGGGCCTTCGTCCTCACAGTGTGCCACGCATGTTCTGGCATTCCACGGGCCGTAAAATCACCATCCTAAATGCACCTGTAGAGGGTCAGAAATTAAGTAAAAAGTGAGTATGAGGAGTAAGAATCGAACAGTTTCACACTTCCTAGAGCCGCGTAGAAGCCAGGCCAACCTCCCCAGTCTAATGGAGTTGATCAAACTTCCCATTCAGGCTGGAAAAGCACCCTGAGGTCCTTCATAGCTGGTCTTGCAGGTGTCCTAGATAAGCCCAAGCTTTTCCTGGGAAATAACTTAAAGTGTTCTGAAATTTCTGACTATAAAATCCAGAGCAGCCTCTTTTACCTCCCAACACATATCACCGGCTCCTACTGTCTTGGGTGTCTAACAAAGGGACAGGAATTGTGCTGGCCATCACTTCCCCAAAGAATCGCGAAAATAGAAATCAATGCCCCAGCTGCAAGCCTTTCAGGAACAAAGCGATGAGGAAGTAGAGGTGTAGCAGGTGACAATAGAGCATAGCAGATTTCTGTTATTTTGGTTTCAAAGCAAATTCCTAGCTGTGATTTGGCTTATGGTCAGCGAGTGAATAAAATTCCAACAGTGGTGGCATCCAGATCTGGATGCCACTAACCCAGCCCAGCTCTAACAAAATGTTAAGCAGGAGTAGATTCTCATCGGCCCATTTGCAGGGAAAAAAAATGAACTGCAATAAAATGCATGCTCTAGCCCAATTTTGGAATTTAAAAGAGCAGTGGATATCCAGTTGATGTGCTATATTTAAATAAGAGGTTGGACACAGCAAAATGTATCACCTAATGAGGCAGCACAGAAGTTTCTACATAAGACCATTTAAATTTGTAATGGTAATTGCTTTATGGCATTGTGAGGTCATTACAATTTGAGATTAAGATGGCCAAATTGTGTCAGGGAAGATCTTTGGAGACCCTCTTACAAAGTCATTAGGAGGCAGTATTACACACACAGTGTGGTTTCAAAGCATGGCTTGGAGAAGACCTCACTACAGTGCTCTTATGGTAAAATTACATTGCGAGACTACAATAGGAAATAAGACTGCAGTGCAAGTCTGTGGAGATTAGACTCAATTATGATGTCAAAACAAACTGAAACAATGTCAATGCAAGTTATACCATTAAGGTTGAGACTTAAACCTAGGAAAGCGAGGAAATTCTGCATTAAACCTGCCACATTACCTTTAAATCACACCCTTGTGCTAAGGTGTTGCAGCAGGTAGAGACCTCTGTTAAATTGTCTCACAGCTCTGGGTATTGTTACATACTGCAGATGATCTCTGTACAAAATCATTGTGGTTTCATTGCACAAATGTTTAAGTGATTAACCTGAAGTGTTTAACCTATAACTGAAGACTCAACGAATGTCAGGGTTGTAGGGAGAACTCCAGGTTAACAATTTATGTCTCACTGGTTGCGTTGTGGCCAGATTTTATAGATGTAAAGGGCCTGATCCCTTGCAAAACTAAATCGAACAATTTAGGCGCTCTGAGATGAGATAGGATTTTCCGATGTCTTTGGTTTCTTTTATAGGAATAACCAGAACACCAGTGGGAATTATGTACCATTGTTCCCAGGCTGGATAAAAAATATACTAAGGGATGATCCTTCTCCTGACAGCTTACAGCCTGGCTTGAAATGGGAGGTAAAGAGTATGACAGACCATTGGACTTTGCAATGTGTTTTGTAAGAAAGGACTCCCATTGAGTGAAATGTAGCCATGTACCGGGGCCTGCCTGGGTGCAGCAAACGGTAAGTTTGTGGCAAAAAAGGAGAGTGAGAGGTTGGACCAAACAAAAGATCTTAAAGTCATCCACACTGATTTGCTCAAGGAAGACACCCAGTGACCACACAAACTCTCCACTTCAGCTCTGCTGCTTTTGGATACGGAACTATGAAAGTGTAAATGATGCTGGGCTGGAGATGTAGCTGATGTAAGCTGGCTGATCCCTAGTGACATCAGTGGGGTTACATCAATTTTTGTCAACTATGGAACTGGCCCATAAAACCTGCCTATTGTGTCCTGGAGAGCATATCAACTGACAGAGAGCTGATAGCCTGTGTGTTGACTTTTCTTTCCAGGCTGAGTACAGCTGTATGAAACACCTTGGACTGACTTTGCAGGGCTTCCACGGGCAGGTTTTTTCTTCAGTTTTGTTTGTCTTGTGTTTGGCAACTTCTGAGGCCTGTTCTGAGATCTAGCCTCAAACCAATGCAAACCTCAGCCCAGCTTCCTCTGTATTAGCTCGTTTTCTAATCCTGAGTTTCATTCAGTGTCCATACATCTTTCCAAATCATAGCAAATGAACCCCAGGTTCACCAAAACATCTGTAAGCCTTGGATGACTTTGTCTCAGGTTGAGGGGGTTGTATCTGAACTTCCTTGGCTTTTGCTACAGGATTTTCATGCAGCTTTAACTATGTAACCACTGTGTTGGTTTCTCTAAGACAGGTTCTTTCTGTTGTTTTATATTGGCGCTATCCACTGTGCTAATTATACCAGCATCACTATGTGCATATTGATATCATTAATTAGCATAAAGAGTCACTCCTCAAAAATACATGGCAGTGTCTCTCTGACTCATTTGCCATGAAGGTAATATAAGTGAAGTACAACACCATAATATACCATATTTAGCTCTGAGCTGTAATCATCTTTATTAATTGCTTAATGCAGCAATGCCTACTGCAGGAAGTGCCATCCTGCAAGATCCTGATTAGCTTCTCAGAGTTGCAAAGGGTCCACATCTCCCCAGGAAATCACGTGTTGGGATGGGCACTAAGGGTCTTTGAGGGAGAACTCTGAATTTTGCTGGTTCGGGCCATTAGTACCACCTATGGCCCTAAATAATAAATCTTACAACCGTGGATGTGTGTGTTGGGAGGAAGGTCTGCAGATGGCTGCTAGCAGCTAAAGAGCAAAAGGAGGAGCTGCTCGTGCCAGAGAATCCTCGAGGTCCCAACAAAGAAAGTGAACACTGGAACAAACAATCACCCACTCAGCACCTCAAAATACTTCTGGAAAGTGGTCAGGCCTTGTTTGTACTCTCAGTGAAAACCCACGTTAGTCTCAAAAGCAAAATAAGGAGGCTAATGAAAGAGAAAGAGAGGGATACAGCTTGGAGAGAAAAATAAAGGATGTAAAAAGAGGTGGAGGAAAGCAAAAGTAACTAAAAGGGAGAGGAGGAGAACCCCCAGATACCACAGTGACGGTCTTGAGAAAGACTCAGCATGCTGTGAGGTGTCAGAGAGACTGCAGGAAGGATAAAAGGAGTAGTAAGAAACAGTAGGAGAGAATGAGACTGGGAGGCAACAGAGAGCAAGTGGGGGAGAGAAAATAGTTGAAAATGTTCTGTCTTCAGAAGTAAACTCAAAGATATGACTTAAATACCTTCCCAAGCCAAGGTAAGGGGCACCAGTGCTGGTCTTCAATAAACTCTTTCTAAAGTAACGTTGCTGGGAAGTACCAAGCACTTCCAAAGAAAACTTGGATTGCTTATCACTGATGAATTGGTGTTTGAAGTGTGTGGGGGGGTGGTCCTTGAAGTTTTCTCACGGCTCTGTCAGTCAGTGGCCAGACTTGAGGAGCCTATGCTGCCGAACACGTCTGGCTATGCAAAAGCAGTCTGACTATATGAAAAACAATCACTGTATAACTAAATATAAGTATTTCCACAAGATTAATTTGCTGATGACTGGAAAGATATTCCTTAAGCAGATGTCGGAGACAGTGCAGATCTTCCAGTGTCAATGGGCCTCAGTGCCAAGACCCATCCCACATGCTCAACAGAAAGCCAAGTTTACATTTGGACCCCAAAATTAGTAATCTGTCTGAGCAAGAAGAAAGTTTAAGTCATTCTCCAGTTTTGGGCTGCGCACAGAGACAATGCCAAAGAGTCGCAGCGTGGAGACCAGCAGGATCTTGGTCTCGGTACATTCCCCAAAGCCATGGGCAAAACAGTCTAAAACTCCCATCAACTTGAGTTGATGGCTTGATCAAAGGAGGCTCAGATGGAACCTGAGAAAGCTAGATGCATATTTAGGCTTGGATATATTTATATATATTCCCAATTTGTACGTGTTTGTACCCTTGGCAGTGTCAAGGCACATTCAACGTTCATTGAAAAACATGAACTATGACCTGTAGTGTCTGTAATCACTTCTCTAAGGAACTGACTTATACTTGATTGACTTACAGGTAGTCAAATGGACACCTTTCTGGCCCATTCGAGAGGATGGTCAGGTGAGGTAAAGGTGATTGAAAATTCAGTTTTCCATATACTCAGCCAAGGAGCTTGATGTCTACCAGGTCATTAATGACAGTCACATCAGGGTTCTTGCCTTGCATATGGTTGCTGTTGTGAGACAGCATTACTCCCTCAGACATGCAGTGTTCGGCTCACTCCTCTTTCTTCTCGTACAGAAATGTGTAGGTTGCACATAGGATAAACCACTATGGGTCCTGTACTAAAACCTGGAGGTGGCTAGCTGGTACTAGAGGAGGTGGCCCACGCACACTCACAGCAACATCCTCCCTGTGGTGGGGCAAGTGGTGGAGGGGAGAAGCGCAGAATTACAGCACAAGGAGAAGCCGCATTAGTAACAGGCGGGCGAGAGCAAGCAACTCCCAGCGCACCACTTTGAGATGCATCCTTATATGTCTTCTATCATTTTACTTAAGGTACTGTTAATGTGGAATAAAATATATCTCCAAAGTAAAGAATTGCTTCTAAAACAATACCATGGTTAATGTTTCTATTATTGATCTGCATCCAGCTGTTGTATATACATCTATGAAGCCGCTTGCTGTTTCGGTTGCTGCAGACTGCATCTACTGTTGGCAAGTTATGAACACACACACTTTAAGCAGCACTAATTTGAAGTGAATGCCTTATAAATAATCCACACAAACAATCTTTGACATTAATACACATTTAGTGATACTAAACCCAAGCAGATAAAGTTCACAGTGGTTCAAGAAGAAGACCTACATCATTTGTGGCCTTTAAATCCCCCGAGGGCTTTAACAGTAGAGAGAAGCAGAGAGGCCATGTTCTTCATGCCACCTCCAATTACATTTCCTCCCCTGTTTATTTTTCTTCTCCTCCCTCCCCCAGTAAAAATATTCAGTCTGAGTTTACATGGGGGGAATGGAAAATGAAGGAACTCTTTAGAAAAGTCTTTTCATGTGTTCTGGAGGCTGGATTGGGCTGGATAACTAGAAGCAGTTAAAATAAACAGGAATTTAGGCTGATGTATTTAATCAGAGGGTATGGCTTAGGTTATAATTACATTGCTCAGGCACATAATTGATGGGTCTAAAAAATACAGGTGTACAGTACTGACTGAAAGACCTCTGTGGAGTACAAAGAGCGTGGTGATTCTTGAGATTGAGGCCTCAAGTGTTCTGTGTTTTCATTTGAACAGCTGTGTAAAGCGTTTGCGATGCAACCAGTCCTCCTCCCCCTTCCAAACTGACTAACTTTGGGGTTTCACGATAAATTCAAGAAGTTCAGACCTTGCTTACCAATTAGGACACAAGCCTTCGAGATCATGTCAGTAAGGTTATGGTTTTGCATCAAAATAATTATTTTGGAAAGTTCTGATGCAAAACCACGTAATAAATGTGTGTAAATATATATATTTTTGTGTGTGTGTGTGTGTTTATATATGCATATATATGTATATATTTTAACTCAGACGAGAGATGAGAATTTGGGTTCATTTGAACATAAAGCTCGGAGCAGAATATGGGACATACAGTCCCACATGGATTGAAACAGAAGCCAATCTTTGTGAAACAAAACTGCTTATTTGCACGTACCTCTGCTTGTTTGGTTGCTTCTGTCTGTCCCTCAGAAACTAACAAAGCTGCTCATATTTGCAGAGTAAAGGAGAGTTATCCACTTTTGGAGACCTTATCCCATTGTACTCAGTGGCACTTTTGCTGTTGACCTCGATGATAGAGCTGAGAGAATTTGCAATGAATAATTAATCTGATGAATTTAGCCTACTTTTCTGCCTGCGGAATATCTGAGGGCAGATTGCACTGTCTTCAAACATATTTATTTGAAATTACTTAACACACTTCCTTACACTGAATTTGTCAGGACTGATTCTCTGGGAGTATCGGTACTAAGCAGCATCCTTGTCAGTCTTTGCTCCCCACACGAGTGCTCCGAGAGCAGCCCACCATGGAGGGAGGTGTTAGTGATGTCAGGTACTATTTGGGTAGGATGGCAAATATGGTCCTGTGCAAACTACACTTGGCCAGGCAAAGCGCGTCTTGTTGGTTTTGTTGGTTGGCTGCATTTTCAGATATTTCACACAAAATTAAGTTATATTTGTGTTTCTTAACTTCAAAGTGCAGACAAGTCAAACTTTCCAGTCATATGTTTAGAGACTGGAGTTAGGCTTCAGTATCGTCTGGAGGGACTCTTCTTTCATTTCTTTTCTTTGCTTCTCTCTCTCTTTCTTTGTTTTCCATTTTTCTTTACTTTACAGACACTGAAAATTGCTCTTGCTCAATGTGCCTCTATTTTATCATTGATTATTCCTTGTCACAACTTTATTATATTGTCTGAGTTGGATTCTTTTCATTGTCCAAGAAATTGCGTAGTAGGGCTGGCCACTTCACCCTTATTGGCCAAAGTGAGATTTTCTCAGCTGTCAGTACTGTGGAAGGATGTGGGAAATCTGTATTTGCATGATTTGGTTTGTAAACATCTTCCTCAAGCTGGTTTATTCAGCTGGCTATTTCCATTCTCAACCATTTCCCACTTTTGCCTTTCCGTCATGTCCAAGTCTTATAGCCTGGTGTTTCTGATTATAACCAAATGATCAGGCTTGCTGGGAGCAAAGCAGTGGCGGGATCTTTCACGGCCCAACCAGCTTGCTATGTCCTGCATGACCTTTACACCATGGATTGTGTTTGGAAATGGTGCTGCTCCACCAGCTGGGACTGCTGTATGAAGGCTGCAAGAAATGCAGCCTCCCTTCTCACCCCATTTCCTTTTCTAACCTCTCTCCACTTTCTATTTCCCTTTGCCAACAAACAGAGGAGACATCACTGCTCACTCTTGAGTTTTCCCCCAGAGCCCAGTCCACTTCTTTTTCCTGTTTGCTCCCTTCTCTGGAAATCTTCTGTTCTCTCTGTACATACCTAGCTTTCTTTTTTTATTAATGGGTTTAGTAATTAGCAGAGTATGAACAGATGTCTAAGTGGAAACCTTCTGAATATGGACTTGCAGAATCGCTGCATGACTAAGTGCTCGTGCCATCCTCAGCACAGGTTAGGTTGCACTTCTACCTCTAATGCACCCATGACATCCCCACAGGTCACCGCTCCCTTGCTCACGCTCTTCTCTGCACCTTGTGATACACATATGTGCACACACACCCCCCTAAACGGTGTGAATTAGGGGATAAAAGTGCCCAAGAAAGGTTCCTCCTGTAGGGCTGTCGATCAGCTTTAGACTGGTACCTGACAGGAGCAGAGCAGTTGTGTTTGCCCTGGTTCTAGGAGGGGTTTCCAGTAAAGAGGTGGTACCCATTTACATGCTAGGGTTAGTGTCCCAGTAGCATCCTCTGCCTAGGCCTTTTCAATGGCAACTGACACTTAAATAGCCCTGAAAGTGGGTTTAGAGGAAACAGCAACCTGGTATTGAGGCTCTGCTTAGTGATTTCCCATTTCTCATGCCCTCATAAGGTTCATTGCAGCTCTTCATGAGAAAAGAGGGAAAGAACGAGACTCTGCATTTATGATCCCGATCCGCAATATGGCTTGACGGAGAAGGGGAGCACCAAGATTTTGGCGCGAACTGTAGGTAAATACAGACCTGAATATGTTTGGTGCACCTCATGGTCAGACACAGATGAAGAGTGGGAGACAGACAGTTAGCCCTGGTGGCAAAGGTGTCTGATTTCCTGCCGTGTTTGCCCTCTTGCAGGCAGAACCGGGTGTTCACAGCTCCACAGAGTTGCACCATTTGAAACATCAAGTGCACCTCCGTAGAGCTGGAGGCTTTGCACACAACTATTCAAATCTCATTCTCTAACTGTGCGTATGCCACGGAGATGCTGGAAACTGCAGACCGGTTGTGCTATATTGCCTCTCCAACCCTTGACAAATTAAGAAAATAAAATTTCATGCAAGGCAATTTCGCCAGCACCATCCCTCCATCAGCATTTGCGATATCAGTTAAATAAACACGCTGCAAACTCACCTGCTTGAGACTGCCCTTGGAGATAGTCTCTGATGATCAAACTGGTACAACATGAGATCTCAATCCCTTTTTGCCTAAGATCCATTGCAAATGGGGGAATTGTGTGATATAGGACTTTAAGATGATAATATGACTTTAAGATGTACAAATACGTAAGATTGCTTGGAATTATACACTTTACATATTTGAATGAGAGAGTTCTGAGAGAATCAAGGAACATTTCAGAGAGATTACAGGGAACACAAGGGAAATTTTTACTTAAAAATTGTATATACAGAGCCGACTTTAGACACCTGCAGAATAACTATTAAAAATTAAATTACTAAGCCTAAACTAACTAAAATGTCCTAATTCCCCTACCTGCTCCAAACCTTGATCAGCCAGTCAAGGTCCCATGGGTACCCAGCCTTCCGGAGGGTGACGGTGTATTTAAAGCGCAGTAGTAATTATTCAGGACTCTACATTTAATGATATCTTTGGCTGGCCCAGCACTTTGGCTGTGCGGTGCTACGCCAGAGAGTGTATTTCAATCTCCAGACCCAGTCTCTCATTCCCCAAGCTTGCAGATCCAGGCACGTTGCAAGGAGGAATATGCTCGAATGTGGGACAAACTGTTGGAGGAAGCGCCGTCCCGATACATTCGATCCCTTCCACGTTTCCTTGGGCCGCTGTCCTCTCCGAAACCCCACTCCAAATTGGGATTTGAGCCCCACATATGACTCCTGCTCATCTTGCAGGCACGCGTTACTAGGCCATAAGGAAACACTGTCTTATTCTCCGCTGTCTGGAGCGAACCATTGTCATTTTCAGTTGCTATTTGCTCAGAAAACAGTGGCTTCTGGATAACAAGGGCTGACGTGACCCAGTCTGCAAATACTGTGTTGTGGCAGCCTGGAAGATAATGTGTGTTGCCGCTGAATTCACAAAGGGGAAAAACTTTGAAACATTTTAAAAATGCAGGTGCACAAATTACTCATGCCAGGAGCAGCAGTGGCATTTTGTAATAAAATCTTGTGTTTATTCTCCACTGTTGAATACACATACCTTACAGTTCCCGAGAGAGCATCGTCCTGTGCTACCCAATGAACAATTTACAGATGGATTAAATACATGTGCAAAATGAAATAAAACTTGCAGATTTATAGCGGGCATAGGTTATCCTTGCAGTCGGCGCAAAATTCCCATTGATATGAATGGGTAGTTCGTTCATTTTAGAGTGTCAGGTTTTTCCTTATTTTTCCTTTGTGTCAAATTTTAGGCTATTCTTCTAAGAAATTTGAATATTAAGAATACTACTGGGTTCTCAGTACAAAGCTACATCCAAATAATGAGCAAGCGCTAACCACAATACGGAGTTTTTAGGCATTTTCTACTTTGATTGCTTGGTTTTACAGACATTTGCTTTGCTTGACACCCATAGCATACCTAGAGTAGAGAAGAAGTGGGCCAAGAATCTAATAATGATTTGAGGAAAGTCTTTACTGGATGAGTGCTGAGTCTGTGTATTCCAGCAGTAATTAATATAAATAATAAGAAGAAGGGTTGCTGCAAACTCATCTATTGATCTGAAAAATTCTGTCTCTCTCATGTGACAGTCATTGTCTAGACTCTACAAATTATTTTGAAGAATATTTTTTCAATACAAATCATTTGCTTAAAACTCTTCTTGGAAAGTAGGCAGGTCAGGCTGCCTCATTTTTCTGCAGCAGTTCCTCTGTATCAACCTTTGCCCATTCTTCCTTTTTGTTTGAAGCGACTCCTGATCATAAGTCAGTATCTGCACCAGTTCTCACTTTGCCTTTTCTTCCCCATTTGTTTCCCTAACCTCGCACTAAAAATCAGCATTTAGCAGAGAGGAGAGAACACAAATGGCCCAGGTTTTAGGTACATGAGAATTTTACTTAAGTAAAAGACATGGTCCCTGGAGCCAGTGCAGGTATATTTGCGCTGCTATAAACCATAGGGCTCTTCTGCAAGGAGAAAAAAAAAAAAAACAAACCACTAAAAGGGAGACAAAAACATACCCTCCAGGATATTATGAATATTTCTCTCCTTTACTATCTGCTGCTGCTAATATCAAGCAATGGCAAGTGTAGATTGATCAGTCGTCGTGAGCAGCATGCTGTGCTGATGGATCAGTAGTGGCATATGTGCAGCTGTGCAAGTCTGGTATCAAGGTGTGTCAGCCTGTCTCTGCCACCTCGCTGCCCATCCGAGCCATCTTTTGTTTCTATTGTTGCAGTTCCATCAGTTAGGCACGTGAAAAAGAGCAATCGCAACATTCTTCATTGCAGGCCTGTCTGTCTCACTTACCCCCGCCAGCCCTTGGCAGCCACCCGCTCCCCCCAACTGGAATGGGCTTTGTTTTGCCTTCATGAGACCGCTTGCGTTTTGTCCTGAACCAGGCTTTCTCCCACCCTGTTCATTTTGGGGGAGCAAGAGAGGGGATTGTATTTGGAGGCTCTTCTCTCACCTGATTTACAAACATGTAGCGCCATTGGCATTATTCCTAAAGATACTTAACCTCTGGAGAGATCCAGGACCTTAATGCAACTGAAGAGCATCAGCTGTGTCTTTTTCCCGTGCTGCTTTTTCTAGTGATGTCAGGAGTCACAAGCTGGCACGCTTGGGAACAGAGAAACTCAGGTGACTGACAACATTGAGCAGAAATCCATCCATGCCCCTGGAGAGCTGGTGTAACCGACAGACTGGCACACGGGCAAGCAGGGCTGCTCGGTGAGGAAACTGCCGACACAAGGTGACACATAAGCAGACACAGACTGTGACACAGATAAATCAGAGATGAACTCTTTGCAGAAATTTTTCTTTCACTTGTATTTTGATTGTAGCGACATTTCGTTTGTAGCATGAATGGATGTTTTTTTCTGTTGGTTTCTTTCACAGGTGTGCTTTGACAGTAGGAGGACACTTGGTGCAAGCTTCCATCTTTGTTAATGCTGGAGAATGTGTAGCTGCTCAGTCCTGTTAGGCACGTCAATACATAATGCTTCTCTCAAACTTTCCATCTTAGAAATCAGACAACACTTATTTAAAGAAGAAAAGAGGCAAAACAACTCAACAAATGTGAAGAGGCAAAACAACTCAACCAATGTGAAATATTCCAATTTTCTTGGAATATTTTTTCTTGTCTAAAATCAAACACACCAATACGTTAGCTCCACCCTGGGCAGGCAGCAGATAAAATGAGTTTTCTAGGACCTGAACCAAAACCCCTGTATTCTTCCACCTCCAGTGTACAAAGCAATGTATAGACAAAGTTAATTATCACCAGGACAAAAAGATAATACAAGATCTCCAGGGCTGAGCAACCAGTGACTACCTGCTTGGAGCTGTTGGGCACATGCTCCACTCTAATTTCAGTTTTCATTTTGCTCTGTAAGTTCATTTTTACCATTTAGTTTTGAATTTTCATTGGCAAGAGTCCCAGAACAACTAAGAAATTCACTGCATTGTGGTTTGGTGGACGCTGTGCACATCTAGCTCCTATTGACATTAGTACTGAGGAGGGACAGCAGTCTGTGAAAACATGTCCAAGATGGTTCTTTAGGAATAGGTTGTTCATTTGCAACCAAAGCAAAAGTTCACGCAATGTAGAGATGCCGGCCACTCTACTCTACACAGAATATACAGATTCTAGGTTTTCTCGATATCCTCCCTTACATGGCTTTATAGACATTTACTGAGCTGCTTAGTGGAAGAAAAACTTGGCCTTTAAACTTTTCTTGGGATTTAACTTGGTATGGAGTATTTTTTCACATGAGTTTTGCACAACTCTGCTGTACATCCTCATTGTGATTATTTATTTATTTTGGTCAGATATGTATTTATACACTTAAGAGTAATTGATTTAATGGTGTAGTGCGTGGAAGTATGTGCAATATTTGCAATATATTTTTAATGACGTGGTTTTTACAGAGCTGATATAATTGTGATGTTCGATGATACTTGTAAATAGAGAGGGCAAAAGCATAGTCTTTCATCATTTTCCTTTTCATTTTATTAATATCACATTATAGGTAAAAATGCTGGGTCTTTGAGGAGGAGAGAGATGAAGGGTCAGGATGACAACAGTTGTGTTGACTTTGAAGCCCAATTACGGTGAGACAGCTTGTCCTTCTCCTTCAGGAAAGGTCACAGAAATTGCTACTTGTTGGTCCCTCTGATACGCTGCAAGATGTAGTGCACGTTGCTATCTACAGATGAGCACATCATGCAGCATAAACACACTCTGGAGTCCAGCCTCATGGAATATATGCCCTTTGCCCCAAAAGTGCCCTTGTTTCTTCCAATGAGATTGCTGTTGGGTTACATATCAGTCTTGAGCCGTGCAAACTTATTTTACATGCGTAGCCCAAACTGTCTGAAGTTAGAGAGCAAGTTTGGCCATATTGTGCCTTGCACTAGATTATTCAGACAATAGAGTGAGAGGCACAAGGAAATTCCACCTGTGATTACTTCACGAAATCAAATGCTTTGCATGATCAAGTGATTAAAGTACTGAATCAGAGCTAGTTATTATACACCGTGGTTATGCCATAAAATAGGAGACACCGCACAATTATAAAATAGCTTCAGGAACAAAATGTTATCCTACCTTAGTATTAATAATCAGTTATATGGTCTTGCAGTACTGCAAAATTGTACGTTCTGACCATACCGTTGTTTCTGAATGGTTATAACGTTTGGGGAAAAAAAAATCTTTCTAATCCATTGTGCCCTAAGGACATCAGGGTCACAGCACTGATTATAGAGATAACCTTTTTTGTTCTCCTGCATTCATTACATGAATTGACAGCTTATTAATTGCAATGACTTCTCCCTTGAATTAATTTATTTTGTCATTCTTTATTTCAAAAGTAATCAACACACACACAATTTCTGATGCTGTGTTATTGCTTGATTGTAATTTCTGTTCTTTACTTGTGCATCTAATGCTTGCAACACCAGATCTGCTTTCACGTTTCTACTTGTTTAGGATGAATGCGAATGTGTTTCACCGACAGCCAGGGAAAGTGGCCCGGATTAGAGACAATTACAGATGAAGTGTGTGGCAAATAGCCACCAACCGAGGTTCAAAAGGTTTCTTTTTAGTCCCTGCAGTGTATCATCCCTGTCAACACAGGCTGCAATTGTCGCCACGGCCCCTAAATGCCACCAACTGGAGAAGTGTGCAGCCTTCAACAAAATCAAGCCTCCTCAGGCTCACATCTTCACCGGTTCCCACCCTAGACTACATGGTAGTTGGGTGATATCTTCAAAATACGCAAGGGGCAGCTACAAGCTCTCCAGCCCAGCTCCCACCAAAATCATCTGGCCAGTCTTTCATTTCCATAGCTAGGAAAACGCCTGCCTGTGTACTTACTCACTTTATCAACAGATATTATGGATAAATTAACCTGGTAAGTGCTTTCAGTTCAGCCTAATGCCCCCATGCCATAGCCTTCTCTGTACTTTTTGTTTCACCATGTTGCTTTCAGTGGGAGATTTTCACAGGCAGGTTCTTTTGAGGGCTCAGAGGGCTAAAACCCTCCCATGAGCAGTGTGTGCTGTGTCACGTTTCTCTGCAACCCCTGACAGGGAGACCTTGCAGCGCTGCACAGCACTCGCCAAGAGTATCGTGGCTGCATTTGCCACTGAAAAGACCAAGCTCCATGGATGTCTGCAGCGTTTTCATGCAACGTTTCTTGAAGGCCTGTTGAGACTTGAATCTCCTCAGCATAAAATGAAAGCTTTTATTACAGGTTTAACCAGTGTTTGGACTAGTATGGCCCTGCACCATTAGTGTTTCATTTAGGGACTGTCAAAATACACATCAATGCACTAAAAAACAGAACAGCAGTGCTGAATTTAGTAGGACAGAGTGGGAGGTGTCTAGGTCAGCAGACTTTCTGGCAAGATAGGGTACAATGGAGGGCAAGGCTACACATATTATCTTCTGCCTACTTTGCCTGAGCAAACAAATCGGAAAATGAGGCTCGTTGCCGCTGCTGTCAGCAGCAGTAGAAGGGCTGGGGCAAGGGGTCAGCCCTGCTTCTTGGCAGAGAGGCTTTTCCCAGGAACAGCAGTCTCCCTTCCTGCCACAGAATTCTTCAGTGCAGATACAATGTCCTATATACAATTATTCCCGCTTTTATGAGAACTTTTTCCACCCATGCCTCCAATTTTTTCTCAGATCCCACTGGTGAAGTAGGGGAGGTCGGTGCTCTAGCAACCTTTCCACTCCAGAAAAGCTTCTGACTCCACGGAAAGGCCCCTGAATCAGAGGGCTCAAGCAATAATCCTGGCACTTGGGAACGGGCAGATTTTCCGCTCACTCAGGGTTGCTGTAAAGGCAATGCAAGCACCTTCTGCTCAAAGAGCCCTGTATGAGGAGCCTGGGAGCTTTCTGGCATGGTCTCCATGAAGCTGAGAGATGATGGGCAGTCAGTCCAGATGGAACCAACAAGGACCATCACTAAATTTGGAGAATAAGAGCTGGTGTGAAGACTTGACTAAGTCAGTGTGGTAAGGCAGCAGGGAAATCAGCCTGTTTCATGAAACAGAGTATCTTCTTGACTAAGTACAGAGTTCACTAAATTCCCGCTGTTAACTCTGCCAGTGTCCATAGTGGGTCCTCAGCTTTTAGCTCCAATGCTGGATCCAGGAGTAAACAAATAGATAAAAATTCACTTCTTTACCATCAAAATCCAGGGTCAATCTTCAAGTCTATTAGTCTTTTTCCAAAGACCTTTTTCTGCAAACCGATAAGCATTCATCCCCTCTCTTCAAGCACCTTTCTTCATGAATAACCACTTACCGTGGGAATTCCCTGTGGGGCTAATCATTCTGCTTACAGAAGGGACCTTGCCTTAGATGCTTTGTGGATAGCCAGCCCTTTATAACTGCGAGAGAAATGCAGCTTCAGGTCTAAGACGGCAGTCCCTCCCTCTCATCAGCTCCACTTACACATGCACCCCTCCTCGTATTAGCGTATTCTGTATTTTTTTCCTTTTAGATTATCTTCTCCTTGGGGCAGGGGTTGTGCCTTGGTATGTTTCTGTGAAGTTCATATAATCAGATAGCTCTGATCTTGACTGGAGCCTCTTGGCACTACTGTAATATAAATACTATATAACAGTTGAGGAAATACCATGTCCTGACTTTTGGGAGCTCTTCCCCCACCCCCTACTCAGTATCCTACTCCCTTTGTTCTCAGAGGCAGTTGCTACTGCATTTTATACGTACAAACATATGTGCAGAAAGAGCAAGACGTAGGCATTTTGCCTTGATTTTTTAGAAAAGTTGTTTGAAGCTGTTACATGTGGCCCAGGGTGATATGAATTAGTGGACAACGTGTGGATGAAAGAATGAAGGGGAATGATAAATGCCATGAATGGCTTCTAATTGTAGCTTATGTTATATATATTTATACCACATCCAAAACCATTAAAAGAACATTAAGGTTGCAAAGCAAGCACTGAAGAGCCAGGAAATGAAAGAATTAAGTTTGTCTTCATCCAGTCCTCGTGAGAATTTGCACTATGAAGTAAAACAGGGAATTTGAGGGGACAGAAAAAGGAAGCTCTCATTTCAGATTTGATCTTTTTTAACTGTTCCAAGAATGTTGTAGTCTTACCATTTCTGCCCCCAGCCACAGTGACAGCCACAAGACAATTCTCCTGCCATCTCTGTTGCCTCCCACCTCCAAGTAGCTAGGCATTGGCTTCTCCTTTAAAACTGGGAAAATGCACCAACTTAGATTCCTTCCATCCAGCTCCATCCACATGTGGTTCTTGTTACCCACAGCACCCGTAAAAGGCATTTGCTTTCTCCAGCAGTTCATGTTTCCTCCCTTTCCCTGCCTTTCTTCAGAAACCACTCTCTTCATTAGTTTCTTTCCTCTGTAAATACTCAAGTAGAAGTGGAAGTGTGTAGGCACAGGATCCATGGCTGTTATTGCCTGGGAGGTGCTTCTGGAGACCCGCTGCAGTGTCCAGTCAAGTAAACCCCACTGCAAGGTGGGGAGAGTGAGGAACATAACGTAGCACCAAGAAACAGCTCTGATGCTCTGCAGTGGGAAATCAAGACACTGGGGGGCCTGAATTTCCAAGCAAAGAAACCACAGGAGAGCAGATGAGCAGAGCCACAACTGGAGCTGTGCGCAAAGATGGCTGTGGGGTGTAAATGTGAGAGAAAGGGGATGTGACACTGCCTTACTGCCCTACTGTGGAAAAACATTGAGAAGAGGGATATTATAGAAAATAACAACCAAAACTCTGGAATAAAAGACCCAATGCTGAATGAAATGGGAGAAGAAGGAGAAAAGGAAACAGATACCTACAAGCTCTGCCCCAAAATGGACACTTTTAATGCTAATTAAGAAAGGGTTAATAAGGAAGAGGCTATTGAGAGCAATATGTCCATCTAACGGACTTAAAGAAATATCTCTGAGTAGTAAAGACTCAGGGAAAGTGTAGAAACAAAATCCACCCAAAATGTGGGACAAGTACATAGGCTCATGTCAAAGGCGCTTGGGAGTCGAGACAGGGCAGGTTTATCTCAACCAAGGAAAGGTTCTTTCAAGAGACCAACCTCTCAGTATTGCCTTTTCTCCGGTAGTAATGACAGCGGGATCTTTTCCACAAACACCCAGGATAAGTTCACCACGACAATTTGGGGTTCGTAGTTACCTTTCCTCCAGTGCCTTAGCTTTTCCTGCAATGTAAAGAAACCCCTTTGCGGTAGCGTGGACTTAACGTTCTTCAGGTCATGTAAAGTTAAGGACATGTTTGCTTAGTCCAATGGTCTAATGCAACACTATCTCCTGCTCCTAGGAAGTGTTCATTTGACTAAGCCACTATCTGCTTCCTCCTCTGTACTGCAAATATTGTCCCTCTGCCTGCAAAGCTGGCAAACTGTCATAATTTCAAGGGATTTCTTGCACCTTCTCCCACCTGCTGGCCCTTAGTTGGGCATGTGCTGTTAGCCCAGCACGGGCAACATCCTGTGCTGCTTTTCTGGACTTTTCTGACCTCCAGTTTCAGTTTTATAGTAATTTTGAATTTCTTTGTATCCCGTCTAGTTTGCCATAGGAGAGTCCATCCTCTATAAGCTGTGCTGTGATGAATTCTAATGTTTTCTTAAAGGATTAATTTGAAATCTGCCAGTAATCACCTCCAGGTTGTTTTGATCACAGTCACAGTCTTATCAGGTCTCAGGTAGCCTCCAGAACTGTAAGACCTAGTCTTCAGCCTGAGCCCAGCCACAAACACCCCTGTGATTTTTTTCCCTTCCTTTTCATTTTGTTTAATAACATTCCTCTCCTGTGTTTCATTCTTACATGAAGTACAGAAACTCCTCAAATTTCTAAAATACAGCTTCACAATCAGCCTTTGCTCTTAACAGACTTAACAGTTGTCTGGCAGACACACCAGTTACTGCTAGAAATAAGGCTGCTTTGTGATTGCCCCCACCACTTGCAGACACGGAAAGAAGCACTCTTCAAACCTTCTCTAATTGTACTCCGTATTTCCCAAGCCTTTTAACTCTTACAGGACTTGCCACTGCTCCTTTTTTTTGCATGGAGGTTATTTTCCTTGTTGCTTTTGACTCCTGGTGCGGTATGGCATTGAGTGGCCACTCTGGGTCTGCCCGGACCACACGGTCCACGGCTACAAAACAGGCACTTCATGAGGCACAGGGCAGGTTACAACGAGCAGAGCTGTTTCGGTGCTTTCCATTTAGCTCAGGCACAGGGTGGACATACCCTTGCGGATAAGGCTCTTGAGTTTTCTGTTGTTTGACCCCAGATGGCTGCATACAGCCATAAAGCCTTCTGCAATGTCCCATCTGGACTTCCTCGTAGGGGTAGCTCAGCTCCTCCAAGGCTTAATCTTCTGCAGCACAGAGCATACAGCAAATACTCAGAGGTTTCAGCAGCAAAGGTTCTTCTAAACACAACACAGGTTGTTTTTACTTTAAGTGCTGACTTTAAACAGTGTATAATTTAGCCAAAATCAGACAGATTTATGTAGGGCACAACAAAAGCAACTCTCAGTACCAGTTTTCAAGATTTTATGACCACCTGTCTTGGAATAACTTCTGGATTCTGTTTTGGATCATAAAGCATTAGTAAGTGAATGTGGAGACTGTTCCCATAGCCTTTCTGAACTACCTGTCTGTGATTAATTATGGACAACTCTGAAAGATTGTACCTCTCCGCCAACCTCCATGTTTGCGCAGTGACTAACATGGTGATGTCAGTTCTCACTAATGTATTTGCCAATTAGGAAGATTTAGTGTGGTGACTGAGGACAGCAGAGAGTTGGTGGCAAATCTGTAATTGTCCAAGTCAAATATCTGACAACTGGGTGTTAGAAAAAGTGCTTTAGGTTTTACCCCCATGTGGGTCTGACTGTGCATCTTTCTGCAACACTTCAGTTTGTATCACATCAGGACACATCAGTCAACTCTTATTATGTCACGGCGAATCACTTTCTGGCTCACCATCATACTTAATCAACAAATCCAATGCCATGTGCCACACTCCAAAGCATCAGTCAAGCAACCGCAATCAAGGAAATGTCTTGATATTCTTTGAATGCGCTCAATGGACTGCCAGTATTGGTAACACCTCAAAGCTCCACCAAGACAACCATCCCATTATGCAAGACCCCTATAAATGCTTCGGGAGGCAATCTCTCCCCCAACAGGCTTGCAAACAGGGAACAAAACAATTTGACGGTGCGTGCGCACGCACGTGTGCACACACACACATCAGCGCAGAACAGACCTCAGCCAACCTGACAGGCTCATGAATGCCCAGTCCACCAAACCAGGCTGAGATATGTGCACCACTGCTGGCGTGTGAAATACTTCAAATGATACTTGGAGGCGGCAGGCTTCAGCTGCCTATGTCAAGGCAGTAACCCTGTAGCTTGTGTAATTGCCTCTGTACAGGAGTTCGTGTTCAGCCGTACCTCCCTCTGTGAAAAAGTTGAGCTGCAGGATAAGAGCTTTCACACAACCAGCTGCTGCCAAGCAGCAGATTAGCAGGTAATCAGTTGACTGGTAGTAACTTCGTCAGCTCCCAGAGTCTTGCTGTGTGTCGGGGGCGAATGGCTAAAGTGTCAAGGCAGGTGCGTGAGGGGCAGAGGTAGATGGCTAAGCTGTAAGGGTGGAATCAGCTGTGGGGAGAGAGGAGTAGGTGCAGTACGGCCCCAGGTCACTGGCTTTGGAGAGCAGTGGTGGGAAGACAATGAAGGAGCTAATACAGTAGCCCCAGTCTGAGGGACTTTCGCGCTCAGTAAAAAGGGACTAGAGGCTTTCACATGCCTGCGCATGGCTCTGCCTTGTACTGCCACAAGTCACGCACATGTGAAAGGGTAAGAACTGCAATATCCTCGAGTTCAGGACGATGCCAGGTAACCCATACAATCACCATACACTGCAAGCCATCAGCAAGCTGTCTAATTCTCCAGCATGGATAAAAACAACAGCATCCCAGGCTGGCAGGCTGTCAGGAAGCAATGCCAAGTCCAAGTGGCTTAAAAAAGAATCAGCCATATCAAAACCACTGTGGAAGTTTTACTTCGCTGCTTTTTAAAGTCCATGGTTTTATTTCCATCCAGTGGAAGACAGCTACTGGGTTTCATATTTGGAGGAAACCTAAATCCCACTAAGAGATACGGAGTCCAACCTTATTCATTTCTGTACTCACATACACGCACTGTACACACAATCACTGTGATGAGAGGCAGTCGTATGTTTTGGCCACTTTATGCCAGCTACACAGACACAAAGAAACCGTCCAGGGAAATAACTTTGACAGAGAGGGGTTTATCTGGCAGCATTTATCTAGCACTGCCTCTGCATTCCCTTTTCAGGACCTCCCCTCCTCCTCCACCCCCAGGATGATGGTGGAGGAAGGGATTAGGGAATAGAGGGAGAAGACCAGAAAGGAAACATCACCGGGGAATACTAAGTCTTCAGCTTTTCTCTGCCTGACAGTAGTCCCTCAGCACCGGGGATGCAAGCTACAACAGCCCTGTGAAAAGGATAAACCGGCCCCGACGAAGACCCAAGAGCAGAAAAATAAACCGACAACACCCAGCACTTCTGTGACATTCCTGAGCTGTACAAATCACTTGCCCAAGTCCTCACATATTGCCTCCCTCCTCCCGGCTATGCAGCACCGCCGCAGCAAATCCACAGCGCTTGGACAGCTGGTGATGGCTGGGATTTGGCCCAATACGTGGATATTATTTCGGGGGTTTGCTGCATTTTTATGTTGACTCACTGCATACAATGGGCCAATGTTGCCATCACCACATAACTGTCACAGAACTTTTTTTTTTTTACTATTATTGTATTTATTCCTTTCTTCCCCTGCCACCCTGTAACAAAGAAAGGAAAATTCAGAACAGGACATGTGTTATTTAATATCTGTGTCAATGTCAGAACGCAGGCATGCTTTTATTCTTTTGCCTTTTGCAATGAATGTGTGATACCTGATATATTAGGTATTAATAAAGCAGACTGCTTTATGCTGTTTATATTGGTAATATGATTCTGGATCTTATCCCCAGCTGAGAGGAGTAGGAATGTAGATTTTTCCTTGTACATTATTGCCCAGCCATGGTTAATCAGGTATACAATATATTCTGATTTTTGTGTATTGTTTTATTTTTGATTGACTTTAATTAGAACCAGCTCTCTATATAATAAGTAAATATATAAAACATGGAAGGGAGGGAGCAATGGCTAAAAGGCATAGAGAATGAGACAAAATATAATCCAATAAAGAACCCAGCAGGATGGGGTAGCCTTGTACTTCACCAACAATTTTAAAGTACTTCACCCATAATTGCCAGCACCAATCCCACCTATGCCTACAGCAGTGATCTGTCCCAGAGGCACCAGTGCCACCCAGGGCTGAAGATCCCCATCTGCATTAACCAAGGGGTTAACGGGGAATTGCAAAAAGGGGGAATTGCAAAAGCATGATAACATACAGTGGAAAACATTGGTTTTCCTTGACTGTGGGTAAGCGGTGAAATTTAGGGACGTGAACTAGTTTGGATAAAATAAGTCTGTCTTGAAGCTCTGACACACAACGTGAAATCAGGCATAAGAAGTTGTGTGTGTCCCTTTGTCTTTCCTTATACACACGCTTCCCAGGTTCTCACAAGTTTTCTTCTGGATTATATTCAAAGCCCTGCTATGACTATTGTCAGTGACAAAACTCAGATGTCATCAGGCACCTTCCCAGCGAGAGAAAATCCTCTTTGTTCGAATGTCCAGTTCTTCTCAAGGAATGGCTAATACTTCCATTAATTCAGTTAGCACTGACCTTAATTTGCTTGCTGCTGGATAGGAGATCCGATCACATAAACCACTCGCACAAACTCCTGGGTTTATCCTGCTGAGGAAAATAGTGGCTGGCCTGCCTAGTATCACAGCACTTGATGCCTGTTCTGCAGGGCTTTTTGCATAACATCTGGGGAGCGCCTACTTCTAAGGAAGTTTGAAAATGGTCCCTTTCATCAGCATCAGATCCCATTGTATTCAATGAGAGCTGCAGGTGTTCTGTACCACTTGGGGCCAGGCCCTTCATCATAATAAAAAGGCCAGATTTGAGCTGGAAGCTCTGTCATTAAAACTGCCTGTAGTGTATTAGTAATCTGCTGAACCTCCTAGAGGCCCAGAGAAACCTTCTGCTGCGTTACTTTAACTCTTTGTGATTATCAGAACAGTGAGGATTTAAGAAGGGGCACATTAAATTCCTGTCACATCCCTTCTCTGAGTTACCCAAAGACTAATAAACCCAACAAAACCTTTCTTGGGAGGACAAAGTAAAAGGAGCTTTCTCTGTATGAGATAGCATTGACTGTCAGAAGTGCCCACAATGTTGTTTAAGATGACTGACAGCCTCTCCCTCCATTTTCTTTTACAGCTATTTTAATTTATCGAACACCTGGAGATACTTATGAGACTATCCAAACCAGGCTTTAGTGCCTGTGATCCGCACACCAAATCCATTTCCTGGTGCTCTCTTCCCAAGAGGTGAGCACCATTTCATGCAAGGGGTTTAGCACAGGGCACCCCACTTGGCACCCCACTTCTGCTCTAGCCATGGGAAACGTGCTCAAGGGAAGGCTGCAATCCTGAAGGGACCCTGATGCCTTATGTTGCTTTTACTGGGTAACATCAGGGTGGGAACACTGGGACAGACACGGTAAGGGAGTGGTGACTGCATGGAAGCTCATGCTGGCAGGTTCCCCTGGTGGGTAGATCTGCTGATAGGCACCACGCGGGTCATCTGCTATCAGGGCAGTGATGGGGAAACATGAAGCCAGGGCACAACATGGTCCTGCATTGACAGCCTAAGAGCCACTGTCACCTGGCATAGATCAGAGTGGTACGTTGGTGGTGTGGGATCAGCTGGAGGGATATACAGGAGTAAAAAGAGGGACTGGGTTACTCAGGGAAGGCTAAATGCAATAAAGAGTCTGGCTCTTCACGTCATATTCATTAAAAGCAAATTATTGGATCAGAATGGCTGTTGAAATTGGTTCAGCTAAATATTAGGATATGACCCAAATCTTCTATCCAAGTGAACATATGCATACACTTTTCTGAAGCTCAAAAGATTTAGTCAGTCAAGATTTAAGAAAGGGGAGAGATTTGCTTTCCTGGAGTAGGTAGTTGTTTATTTTATATTTCAATTTTCACATAAGTCTGTGCTGGTTGGAGTCAGCAAAGACCAGAAATTGTAACCCAATAGATCTGCGTAGTGTCTTGGATAATCTTAAGATGAGGTTTGGAAAAACTTCTGAGAAACTTGCAGATTTCTATAGCCAAACTTTCTAATATTTGCCAATCTCTGTTATTGGAATATTTCTCCCTGTCAAAAGCCATGACTTGCACAACTCAGAAAGGTCCACAGGGAGATTTTCGTTCCTTTTTCTTTTCCTTTTCCATCTCATGAGATTCTGCCTGTAATTTTATTATGAGCCAGAGGCCACATTACTGTGAGCTTCAAGAAACAATTAGGGTTGTGGTCACAGCAACTTGCAGAGAGTGTGATGAATTAATAACATCATGTTATAACTTGATAATGATGCCATGTCACAAGTTTAGCATAGCATATCATGTAATTTCTCTTACACTAAAAATGGACCTGAAACAAACCCCAAAACAACCCCAACCTCTGAGATTTGGCTCCCAGTCCATCGCTTTGCAAAGCCAATTACTCTGTAACAGGCTGTGCCAAAATCCTGGATCAGAAGCCTATCTATTTTGGGATCATATCCATCCAGATCCCAAACTTGTTGAAATGGGGCCCTGTCTTTGTTTCCAGGAGAGCTCGGCAGTGTGAAGCTGCTAGCGCTGACCTGCCGCCCATTCGCTGCAGGTAAGGGGTGTGCGGCGCTCTCTTGGGTTGGTGTCCTGGTTTGAGGTCTTTGCCTCCAGCGGCCGACGGTGCGAAAGCAGCCCCAGCCCTTGCGCTGAGTCTGACTGATGCTCCCACCCACAGGTCTGCCAAAAAGGAGCTATAATGCAAGTTCTGCACACTACTGGTTATAGTCCTTTAAAGGATGGGAGAAGGTTTTAAGCTCGGGGTCTGGACTGCTCGTGGTTGGAGGCTTGAATAGGCTGTCGCACTACAACAAGCACCACTGCTCATTCTGCCAAAGAATCATATTTAGCTTTACTGACAGAGCAGCTGCTTTTGCGTCCAAGAGCTGTCAGTCCAAGACGAAGGAGACAGACTTCTCATGTAGTCAAGATGTTAGGGCATCCAAAAAATATAATATCACCACACATGAAAATACAGCTATTTTATTGTGGTTATCATCTTTGGCATTAGAACATAGTATTTTCCCTTCACCCTTATGACTACAACTGAAAACTATTCTAAATGAACTTTTCAGGAATTTCTTCTCTTTATCTCGTGCCTTTGGCTCCTGCAGAAAGTCTTGGAACCAGGTGGTTAAACCAATACTCCCTTCTCCTGCTCAGGTCTCAAGGGTTATTACCTGGTTTAGAAACCGTGTAGCTCTGTTACCACTCTGTAACCAAATGAGCTTCAGCCAGGCTGGAAAGAGCACCCCGGCTGGCACTATCAAGAGAGGAAGAAACAATTTCGGCGAGTGGGACATGGGAGCGCATTCTTCTCTTGTTCATGTTGTATTTTCCTCTCCTTGAAAACACAGGAAAAGGGATCATAAGAACTGGAGGTGGTTCTGCATTGCAACACACCTGGCCTCTGGGGACGGATGGGTCTCCATGAGGACCCTGGTGTCTCTGACAGCAATGCCCCACTCAGCCCCCGGCGCTTTGTCTCCCTGCCCTCTCTCCTGCTGTCTCGTGGTCCGCCTGGCAGTGCTGGTATTTCAGCGTTAGTCCTCGGGTTGGACTTTGTTTGTTAAGATGTATGTCCATTTCTAAACACATTGACAGAAGACATGAATTACAAATATTATGATGCATTAAGCTGTGAAAAGACAATGGTTAAATAAGAAAGCCAAACGGCGGGGACCAAGGAAAATAACTGGAATTCCATCAAAAGGGAAGATGAATGAACAGAACTACACTGACATCTGCTGGTCCATACATCAGCGCTGGTATTGTTACTGCCACCGAAAATTGCCGCGGTGATGGGGAAAAATGACACGTTAAACTCAATAAATCCTTCAAAGATACCTGCCACTTCCATCACATTTATCCACCACCTACTGCCCTGCTGCACTCTCTGGTCATCTGGGCAGGATCTCTTAGGGAAGAAGTTTTATATTTGTACAAGTGTAGGGTTTATTTCTTTTTGCTTTTTGCTTTTTTTTTATCTTGTTTCATTTTGAGGCAGACAGTCTTTCAGGTTACTGGAGCTCTGCGTGGACTTGCAGAGATCCGGCACAGACAGCCAGTACATTTAGCACACCAAATCCCACACACGTGGGACACCACAGCCTCCCGTGCTGCACCCCTGCACCGCTGTGTATGCACCCAGTAAATACAGTAACTCGTTGAACTTGCTGTGTAAGCACTGAGCAATCGTACAGACAATACGCAGTAGGTCTGGTGAGTCCCAGGTGCTACAAATTCACCACATAACCCTTAGGCACTTGTTCCTGTCCAGGAAATTTTGCAGAGAAATATGGAAGCAACTGATTTCAGACTTTCAAATTTTGGCGGATTGAAAAAAAAAATAGTTTGTTTTTTTTTTTTAATAAAGATACATAATGCTTAACTGCTGTAAAGTATAATTTTGCACCTAGGGGAAGAACAGTCGTTGGGAAAGGAGGCTATTACACTTATCAGAAGACAAAGACACAGGAGGACTGTGATTTGGGATATCTTACTGCACATTCATCCACTTTTACAAATCTTTCAGGGACTTCTTTGGGGTTTTTTTTGTAACACTGAACTCTCATCTTCTGAAGATGTGAAGACTAAAATGGATGCACACAAAACCACTTTTCCATTTAGACTCATATATGCTGGGAGAGCTATGTGTGGGAAGAGGGAGGCTATAAAGACAGCGAGGAATTATTATTTTTCCTTTAATTTGGTGACTTCTCTACACTTTGTACATATTGATAAATAATTAAGGGACTATCCTTATAACTCAAGCCGCAACGAAGATTGTGATATTTCAACACATGAAAAAATCAAGTTAGTTGTTTCTCAGAAAGACACCTCCTCAAAACACTGCTTTCCCTTAAATAGTAAGTTAACAAAGATATTCTATTTCTCATACTGAAAAATAACAGTCTTTCGGAAAGCAGCTGATTCACTTGCAAATATGCAACCCGCACCCTTACTGTCTTAATCCCGATGACAAGGGGGTGGGGCTGGACCATCTGAAAAGGAGCTCTCCGTTTCCCTTCCAAATCACTGCTTTGGGATTTCTCTGGGTGGATTTTGATTGTTCTGCTTTTACTGCACACAGAGCATCTTCTTTGCACATCTAAATGCAGAGGCAAAAAGATCTCTCTATTGAAAGACTAGGGCAAGGAGGAGACTTGCATTCATACATGAAAACCCAGACATTTGTTGGAAGTCATTGTTCCTTAACCATTACCAAAGAGTGAAAGGAAACAGCTAGATGAAACAATCAAAATACACTCTGAAGCAGAGATAAAAATTGACTAGAACATTTTTTGGCCTGTTATAATTATTAGTAACATCAATTAAGTCCATTTCATAAAACACTCCTAAGAAAACAAGCTTTAGGCTTGCATTACCTAAGCAAATTCACCCCCCTGTGGCCTCCCCCCATATGCCTCCAAGTCAGAAGACCTAGGAGGCTTCAGCCACTTAGCTTATCAAAGAGAAGGTTAAGAGGTAACTTGATCAAACACTATTTTTATTTCACGGAGGAACACAGAACTGATAATAAATTTTCAGTCCACTAGACAGACAATAACAAGAGCAGAAAAACATTACTAAACCTGGTAAGAATAGAGCCACTAACAGAGAAAAGGAGGCTGGATGGGATTGTCACCTCTCTGTCTTCAGCAGCTAATGCTGACCCAAATAATCAGAAGCAGGGTGCAAATTCACTTTTCGAACAGCATTAGGGTTTGAAGGGTTTTGGTTTATGTGTCTTCTCTTGATGGGAACATTTTCTGTATTGTGTTAGACATACACATTTTAAGGCTGGAAAAAGACCGTTTTGATCATCTGATATTCTGCATTACTTTGGCTAAAAGACTCAAAAGTGTTAATTTCTACTTTGAGATCAACAGGTGCTCCTGATTTGAATTTTTTTTTTTTATTTTAAATTCTGTCTAGATTTGAAAATATCCAGCAATGGAAATTCCACTGAAATAACAGCAAACTGTTTTAATGACCAATTACTGCTGCAGTTTAAAATGTTCACTTGATTTTGTCTATTTTCTAGACTTACATTCTTGTTATTTTTTTTATCTGCCAGACTGCAGAGCCGTCTATTATTGTGTTTCTGTTCCTTAAGAAAGTATTAGCAGTCTGTGATAAACTTTCTGCTTCTTCTCTTCTTTGATACGCCAAAAGGCTTGAACATCTTCAATCTTTCACTATAAACCACGTATTCTGTGTTTTTCAACGTTCCCAAAGATATTTCCTGAGACCTCTTCACATTTTCAATATTATTCCCAAAGTATTTAACTTTAGCAAGTAGCTAACGTGGACACTTGGCAGGGCACAGATGATGTGGGGTAGCTAGATAAACTACGGTAACTCGCCCATCATTGTGTAGCCAATTCTGCATGAGCCAAAAGTGAGCTGTACTTTTAAAATACCGCAGCTTGTGTCACTATTTTGTTTCAACAAACAAGGTTTAGCATCCAGACTTAATGAGTTATGGAGATATTATCAGGCCAGCCTGGACAAATATGTCACTTAGTAATCCTCACAAATGGAAATAAATCCTTATGCGTCTGAGTGGTTCTGGAGGTATGCCACACCTAGCCAGACAGATAACAGCTTGCACCAAAGTAATAGTAACCTACAGGTTTTCCAAAACAAGGCCATGTACCCCACACAAATCCATCAAGAGATAACTGTGTCTCTACTGGTTCTCGAGATAAATGCTTAAGTTTCTTCAGTTTTGAGTATCTCGATGATGCACTGTACTTGGAAGCTTCCCAGAGACTTTAGGTGATGCAGATGATGGCCTTTTTTTTTTTTCATTTAGCAAGGGTAGCCATGTCAAACGTACAGCATCTTTTTTCTGTTGCACTGGCATTCTACATGTTTTTGAGCTCATTTCAAATAGTTTATTTTTACCTACTGATGCCTGTTCTCATATGACTGCAGTATTCCTAAAAATGTTCTGGTAGAGGTGTGGACTCCTGATAACAGGTTGCTTTCCTTGCTTTCATTTGAAGAACCCATTAGATGTAGACCCTGAGGGTCTTTGGATGATGGGCTGAAAACCACTGTCTCCATGTTCTTGACAACTGCATATGATGCCTATCCTTAAGATGCTATCTCAAAAGCTGAGATCAAGAATAGGCAAGCTGAAACTCCGATGAAAAGGTATTATAACGACTGAACTTTCTCATTTTATCTGCAGAGAGTTTGTTGACTTTCAAAACACCCTGCATAGACTGTTGCATAGACAGGCTCCTTTCTGGATGAAGGTTTGATCAAGAATAACCCTACACTAAATCTGGGATGTGTTCTGCATTCCATTCAATTAAGACAATGATTGTGATTGTCAGCAAAGGGGATTTCCCAGAACATTTGGTACTTACTGTAATTAGTAAAAAATTGAAATGATAAATGTACTTGTGGACTTATGCAGTAGAATAGGTCTTACATTGGCACCTGTGATAAATGTGTCTAATAATAGGAAAAAGAATCTCATGTCCTGTTTTGACTCCACAAATGAAGAAGCAACAGGGATACGATTAGAAACCTTTCCTACTCATTTGAATACTTGTCTCCAACTCCAAGCAGCACCACACCCTCAGTTTCTGGGAATAAATCCATTAATGAATGAGTGAAAATTTTTAGCTTGTAGCAAAGTTTTGCATTCAGTAAAAAACCATGGCAGAGGTTGGCCTTCTTTATACTCCTGAGCCAAAGCTATAACAAGAGTATAACAGTTTGGACATGAGGCCTGTAACGTAACAAAATACAAAATGCAATGCCAAATGCAGGAGAACAATGTGGATACTGGCAGATAGGAATGAGAAGAACAACAATATTATTTACATTCACGCTCCCATGACAGATACAGAGCAGAAGCTGTGTCTTCAGGATTCCTTTTTCTAGCGCAGCTTCCTTGATGGGTTTGTATGGACACCGGTGGCACACATCGCTCCAGTGAAATCACCCAAATAGTGCTTGGCAAGAGCCATGGTGAGATTTCAGCTGGACTTCATCACTCCCTGGACAACTGGCCATGACACATAACAGTGTATGATGGGACCTGACCTTATTATAGAGAATAAATCTGTTGCACGTGGGACACATCAACTGTGTGGTACATATGCAGATCCACTGTGGAGCACAAGTGTAATATGGCAAGCAGATGTTACATTGGATCAGCTACTTTTGTTCCTTTCAGTGTTGTCAGTTCTATTTAGACATCACAATGCACATTGCCACAAGACTGGTGAGTTGTGTAGCCACACAAAGGAGAAAATCCATGATGCTTCAGACAGTGACAAGGTGGGAATGTCATGCAGTTTAGGAGAAGCTCTCTGGAAGGTAAGACAGGTTTTTGATAAAATCTTAAGGGTGTTGCAGGATGCTGAAATACCTCAGTAGATGTAGCTGATGCCTCTGTGTGTCATCCAGTTAAGAGGATAAGCACATAAAAAGCAATTAAATCCTTTCAAACAAATCTAAATCACAATGTATCCCCATTCCGAAATACACCATGCAGCCATGGGATCCTACTACTTTTCCAAAAATCATGCTTTATTTGAATATAGTATGTCATGTAAGCAGGTAACCTAGACCTCACACAGATTCTGTTCCATACAAGTAAAGAGACTTTTAATGTCTTTTCTTTGATTTTGATGTTGAAATGAGCCAGTCCTCATGCTGACACAGCAGCTGAAGCGTGCACACCTTGGCGGTCTGGTTTACGTGTGAAAACACACATCAGAGTGGCTGCCGGCTTTGCTCTTTTTATTGTTCCGGTTTTCTCCCAAAGCTAAGCTAAGCAAAGTTAAAGTTTTGAGGGAAAAAAAAAACAAAACAAAACAAAACAAAACAACTAAAAAAACAACTAAAAAACCCACAGCAGAACAGTCCCTTGTAGAAATAAATAGTGGAAAAATAAATTGTGTCCCTTCCTACGCTCTCAAGAAGCATTCATTTCCAGCCTGTAGCAGGTGCCCTTCAACTGGTGACTAGCAAAGCAGCAAAAAGAAGGGGCAAAATAAATCTGTCATCCAGCAAAGTGGCATTCTGGGTCCTGCAGGTTCACTCGTCACCCTTTTCTTTTTATTTCCTCGGGGGTAGCAGCGAAGCTTGATGATGCTGTGGGCTCCTAGTTCATGGGCCAGTGGCTTTTCCTTCTGTCACCTGCTGGGCCTCTGTCATTATAAGAAGTTGTATTTTTCAAGGGTAACATTTTACATGCCACAGCTGTCTTACTGTAGGTACAGGGAGGTCTGCGCAAGAACTTACTCTGTACATGCATGGCTAAGTAGGAATCTCAAATAATAATTAAAAAAAAAAACCAACAATACTGCACCTAAAGTATTAATTTATTACCGAATAAAAACGTATTGAAGTTTGGAGATGAAAATAAAATACACTTAAAATTCATAAGCAGTGTATGGCTAATTCCTTTTTTATGAAAACCATACAGCACAGATTTGCAGAATATTCACTTCTTCCATTGACACCAGTTGGAATTATTAGGTCAGTGCCTTTGGAAATCCTAAATCTGAAAAGAATATTTAACTTCCAATTAAACCACTAGCTCTGGTTAATTAAAAGGACAGTCTAGTCAACAATCATGCTTAAAATATTTTCCATTCATCATGATACATCTTTGAATCTCATAAAACAGAGTAATAGTCATTCTGAAAAGTGACCAGTCACAAAATTGTCAGTTTCCTTGAAATGGTTTATTAGTTTGCTGAAATTTTCCATGATATGTATCTTTGTTCATTTCAGAAATAAGAAAATGAGCATCTAACAGTTTTTTATGGTTTTGTTTTGTTTTATTTTCCCCTTCCCTGTCTCCTCCATAGCAAGACAGAAAACAAAAAAGAGGACAAACTGAAATAAGAGGAAACTGAAAAATAAAAAGAAAAGAAAAAAACAAGAACTAAAAAAAAGTCAAATAGGAAAAAGTTTTCATTTTGAAAAGAAACTCATAGAAATAAATTCATATAAACAGTTATCTGAACCTTCTCAAAAGATGTCAATAATTTCATTTTTTGACATTTTCATGGAAAATATCATTAATATTAACAACATTTTAGAAATATCACTAATCTTTTCTTTTCAATCAGCTTTGATGTTATGAGGAAGAGAGACAGTATTTCAATTGTACATGAAAACAAAAGGGAAGCTTATGAAATAATTACCTTGCTTTTTGCCTTTTTCTATTTTTTGATTTTTTTTTAATAGAAATAGGGATAAATTATTTCCCACGATTTAAAAAATATTTTAAAACCTGACCAAAATTCTGTGTGAATCAAGCATTATTTGATGGTTAAAAAACAGTAGAAACAATGAATTCATCACAAGAATTCCTGCATGGTGTTGTATGCCCACAACACATTAATATTGCAGATTATATCTGAAAAACAAGCTAACGTCTGGGTGTCTCTTCGAACCTGTCAGACACGAACCTTCTTTCATTGTTAAAGGTTAATTAAAATAAAACAGCCGGTGTAGTCCTGAGTTAAGAATACCAAACCAAGAAACAGAAGATCTGGATTTCAGACCTTTCCGTGGGTAGCATAATGTATTGTTTTTCCATGATTTATTTGTGTTGTGAGAGCTCCTAATGACCCCCTGGTGACAGAGAAAGAGAGAAGGATTTGTCTACGACAGCAACAGCTCTGAAATCCCGGATCTTCTGAGTTTTTGTCCAGTGTTCAGAGAGACTACACTGTCTGTTTTAATTATTCGTGAGATGTAAGATAATATTAAAACCGCAATTAAAGGCATTTAAAGAAGAAGACTAGAGACATGTGTGTCCCAGGAATTGCCACCCTGGGTACAGATAGGAAAATTCCAGGTTCTCAGAGCAATCAGGTCATTATACTACTACCGATCTTCATGTCCAGCATGAAATTGTTTTCCCAAACAGCCAGCCTTCTTGCCTGCCTCCCTCCCTTCTTCCCTCCGTTCCTTCCTTCCTTCCTTCCTTCCTTCCTTCCTTCCTTCCTTCCTTCCTTCCTTCCTTCCTTCCTTCCTTCCTTCCTTCCTTCCTTCCTTCCCTTCTTCCCTTTTCCATTTCCTTTGTCCAAATTTCTGCAGTGAATTCTCTTTTGTCACCTGCTTTTTGTCTTTAATTTCCCCCATCATTTTTCCTCAGCATCAGCCCGGGGGTTCTGCCTCAACAAACAATTTCTGGAGTTTAGATTCAGGCTCTGCTTTCAGTTCTCATCACACCCTGTGATTTCCGTTACACATAGAGATGCTCCAAAAAGAAGTTGTTGGAGGGAAAAGTCAGAGCGGCAAAAGGCTACACATTGCATTTCAGTCTACAGATTCGCTGCCCAAAGAAATAACTATTTGCAGCAACAAGACGTGGAGACCATAGTGCGCTCCCTCAGAGGCCAGTCCCGGCTCTCTCCCAGTAGCTTTGGTTTTGCCCGAAGGGAGGAGTAACCTCACGAAGTTTTCTCATCCTGGCCGGGCTCCCCAGGGCAGAGAAACTCGTAACTAATTACTGGGACTTCAATTCCTAACTTGACCAGCTGTGTCAAAGCAAGGACGCCATAGGCTCCCAAGTGCTTTAAGATCTATAATTCAACTTCCATATAAAAAAGTCAATATTGGACAAAAGAATGACATTTAAAAATCATAAAATAAGTAGCTTGGTATTTACCTAAGATGCTCTTTTCTTCCCATAGTTTTATATAACATGTAGTGGTCTGTTTATACTTCTGCCTTTTTCATGAGTGGAATAATTCTTCAGTTTTGGAAGATGTCTGCGCAAGTGAAGAAGCGCGGTCATCAAGGAAAGAGCACGGGCAACCTCTGGATACAGTCAATTTTTTACGCTCTGAAAGAAGTTAGGACCCGTGTAACTTGTGGTTTTCTCTCTGGTTAGCACAGTGTTTTGAAGAAAAAGACATTATTCAGGCAGCGTAAAAAACATCTAGAAGTTGGCTTCACTGCACCAACTCACATTGGCCCTGAGCAGGAGACAGCACGTGGAGAATCACTTTAAATCTTGCAGCAACAACTAGTTTAAGGCACAATCGCAGGCTGCAGGGGTTGTGCACTGCTCCTCGGGGGCTCAGGCATCCACGCTGCATGTAGCCCCCCGCTCATGGGAGTAGTTGGGGTTCCAGGATGAGTCTTTATGCCCGTTTGCCACCAAGATCTGAAGATACTGTTTTCTTCAGTGAGCTCAGTGTGCCAAGAAAAAGCAGGACAGTTTTGCATGTGCTAGGCTCTGGCCTTACTGCTCAGTAACTGCCGGCATATCATTTTTTTTACCCGTACATGATAAAAGAAGGGTTAAAGAAAAATAACCAAGTTGATGTATGTGGTGTGTTAAAACATCTTTTTGCCAAAAATTGAAGAAATAAAGGAGGTGTTCATGAGTAAACAGAGGAAGTGACGACAACCCAGACTTACCTAAAATTGATGTCAAAGGGGAAGGCATTATCTAGAGAGGTGCAATGGGGCACCTGCTAGGACACTAGAGCAAAGGAAAACAACGGGAAACAAAATCAACCTGAAGTTAGTGAAGGTCAGGCTTTGGGTTTTGGTTTTTTTTTTCCTTCTCTTCCCTCTCTTGTTGCAGATCCTTTTTGTTTGTTTGTTGGCTACATTTTGTTGGTTTTCCTTTCATTTCTTCTCACTGTTTTATCTTGAGCTTCAAATACTTTGTATTGGCCAACTAATTCTGAAAAGCTGCTACATGTTCACTTTGATCATTATCTGACTCTCTCTTTTTCCTTCCAATTTTTTCTTTTAGCTGCTGAAATGCCACAACAGAGGATGTTGTTTTGCAGTGTAAAAAGCATTGTTTTCTACAACTCCTGTTTCAAAGACCGCTTGCCTAACGACATTGAGAACTCAAGCAGAGAGGAAAGAGAGATGGTATTTAGATGATTATTTTAAAGATTTGATTTTTCACAGCTACTCAAAACACAATGCCAAACTATTCAATTAGGCACTAAGCCATTTTCCATGGTTCACAAATTAATTATTGAAACGGGAACCTGCCACCAACTCCTCATCTCTCCACACCTTTTGCTCTCGATCCAGAACGAAGCTCTACAATAGGACCAGGGTCGTCATATTGCTTGGCCCTTGATGAGCCGAAAAAGAAGAAAGGGCAGAAACTTTCTGTGTGTGAACCCAACCAAACCAGACTGGGCAAAGCATCTGCCGAAAGTAGTCCTGCACTGGCCACAGGCAGGACAAAAGTGACTGCAACACTGTGCTCTTCCCTTGCTTCTCCAGCTCTAGGCCCACCACAAACACCAGTCATTTCACCTGTGGATTATGAATCTTGAGAGATAAGAAGGAATTTTCTAGGAGATGGGAAGCAAAGTTGGTTTGGTTTGGCGGGTTTTGGGGTTTGTTTGTTTTTCAGTAGTTGTCCCCTTCCTTCTCTGACAGATGTGAGGCGTTTTCTGCTGTATGGACAAGCTTCCTGCTGCCTGACTTGAACCTTTTAAATGGGCATCAGTGAGCACCACATTGCCCGTCCTAGCAAAGGCTGTGGCATGCTGACAGCCTTGAAATATTCCGATGGCCAGCATTTGCATTTGTACTGCGGTGTATCTCTGATCTGCATTACCATTCTGACCCCTTTTTCCTGTTCATATGCACTGCAACTGACCTTCACAAAGATACAAATTCCAGTTTACTTCACTTCAAATGCAAGAGTGTGAGTCAGCCCCCTGAGGGAATAGCAAGGAATTCATTATAGCAACACAAGAGAAAGCTGTGGAGGAAGTAATGTGCTTTCTTCACACAAAAGGGAAAAGAAATAGTCGGTGAGAGCACCAAGCAAAGCCCAAGAAATCTTGAGATGTAATCTGACATAGCGGCACCGAACTCAATTCTTATTGTCTGTAGGTGTACGACCTTATTAGGGCTTAAAAAGTAAGCCAAGTCTTGTCTGATCCCTGCTGTGGCCTGCCAAGCCAAGCAACTGCTTCCAGAAGTGGAAATCTTCATGATCAATATAAAACCACCAGAGGTACCACACTGTTGTGGGTGAGATGTTTCAGAGAAATAAAAAGCCAAGATTCCCGTGTCACAGAAATTAGAAGAGGGTAAGACCTAGTCTGTTGTCTTGTCTAGCCCCACTATCCGTGATTCCTTAGACATACCTGACACATGCTATGTCAGCATGATTGCTTTTTTAAAAGGTCCTAAAGAAAGAGGGTTCCGGTTGAGCACAAGACCCTCCTGAAACCACATAGCAGTCAAAGATCCCATTATCTTTTCCACAAGGACAAGGTATTGGCCCAAATTCTGGTGAGACACCAGAACAGGTTGCCCAGGGAAGTTGTGGATGCCCCATCCCTGGAAGCGTTCAAGGCCGGGTTGGATGGGGCTTTGAGCAACCTGGTCTAGTGGAAGGTGTCCCTGCCCATGGCAGGGGGGTTGCAACTAGATGACCTTTAAGGTCCCTTCCAACCTAAACTATTCTATGATTCTATGATTCTCATTCCAGCTGAGTTAATTACATTCTGATTATTCAAATTATTTCCAAAACTACTTTTCCACTTTCATATCCTCCCCTTTGCTTTCAGTCACCAGACAGTGTGATACTGAGCTAAAAATCTGCCCTGCTCCGCCAAAGACGTGGCTGCATTTAAGAAAGTGTACTGCATCTGAGCTCCCTAGCAATGAAAAGGGCTATACAAGGGAGGGCTTTTACTACCATCCACTCAAAATATAGCTGGAAAGAGGCAAAGGAACTCTAAAAACTGACAAGCAACACGTGCGTATTGGTGCACTGGATACAGTGAAGTTGAATCCAAATTACCTTCAGCAGGAATCCAGAAGCCTGCGTTAGTGCACAGAGCAAAGTATCCCCTGATATTCATTTGTATTGGTAGAAATGGAAAAATCATGTGGATTTCAAGAAAGGTTCTCTCTCATGACTCAACAGAAAGATCGAACTATTGCCCAGCTAATTTTATTTGCAATTTAAAGGAAAATAAAATGTAAAATGTTTTCTGTTCTTAAAATACTTGCAGTTTTTTCTGCGTGATTTTTAACATAGGGATTTTGTGATCCAGAATGTTTTGAGAAATAACTGGAAATAGTTGTCATTTTGCCCATTTTTACTATCTTTTTGTATTTTTTTTCTATAAGCTTCCACCTACCACTCACTTTTGTTTTCTTCTCTAAGAATGCTTGCATCAAACTTGGAAATATCATGAACAAAGAATACCCCACTAACATACAAAGTGCTAAACTATGGCTAAAATCATTGCACAGAAAGAGATGGTGTACATTTTTGTTTCAGAAACATTCAGCAAGATTCACATAGAGGAGTTAAATTCTCAGTACAGTGCTCAGATGGACTTAATGGCAGTTACAAACTCTGCTAAAATCTGGAAAAGACCAATATCCATTATTGAACTGGCCCAGAGCTCCTATTTCTCAGAAGTTAGGTGGTTTCTTCCAAGCATGGAACTTGGATTAAACTTTCTGCTTAAATTGTTTTAAATACTTTTCAACTGTTTGTTTTTAAGACAGATGTTCTTTGATATGTTGGTTTCAGGAGGGTGCAGATTTTTACATGTTCTGCAGATTGCAGCAGTGTTTTCCTGCAGAGTTCCTACTTTCAGTCACTCAGTATCTCAACCTATTTACAAGCATTCAAGGAAATGGAAGAAAACATTGAATTCTTTGGCAGCTACCAGGATCCCGCTCCTTGCCAAAACAGAAACAGGTACCACAGAATGTAATTCATAAAATCAAATAAAGTGGGGATGGAAAGGACCTTACCCTGTCCTGACAGCGTTGGCCCCTTTCCCAAGCAAACGCACTCCCATGTTGTGCCCAAGTATTACCTGTGCCTGAGGAGATTTGCTCTGCCTCTTACGCTACAGCTACCCGATCTTTCGTGGTTTTCAGTTGCTGGGAGTTGAATAAACCTGATGATGTTCAGTTCTGTGCAAATTTGATTCAACCAGACTTGGCCAAAGTTTGGTAAAGTTTTGAACCAAGGAGATGTGATTCTGCCAAACTCTACAACCCCAAACCTCAGCCCCTCTTCTGCTTCCCTTTTTCTGGGAGCCATACTTATTCTTTTCCTCTTTGGATCTACAACTTGAGATAAGACCCAGACCGGCAGCCCCAGAGACTGTTGCCCTTTCCCATCTGAGGTATATAGGCAGGGAGGGAAGCTGCCTCCCGCAGCTGGGAAGCACGTGGGGCTTCGTCTTGCTCTCTACAGCTGCTGCTCCAGCTAAGGGTACGTGTAGCTGAAAGCAGTCGTGGCACAGACTTCCACGCTTTATCTTCTCCATAGTATACGTTGGGGATGCTTCCCACAAAGACACGCCCTGATGGCAATATTTTCTGGAATCCACCCCTGAGGACAGACTATGGTATTATTGATACCTGTGGAGCCCCTGACCTCCCAACTAAAGCAATCAGATGGAAGGTTATTTGTACTCCAGCACCAGTGGTATGGACACAGGACTGCTAGGAAGCAGCTTAGATCATTTCATTTTATACACCCTACAGAACAAACAGCACATGCTTGCAGCTTTCAGAAGTCACTAGAGATCTGGGTCAGATTCAAATCAGCAACCTAGAGGTGAAAGTCTCCGTATCCCATTACCAAATCCTGAGACATCCAGTCCCCCATGCACATATTAATAGTTGATCATTATGAATTCCATGTTGGGATAATTAATTACCACATCTGAACTCTGCCTTAGGAATTATTAGATCATTTGGGGCCTGTAATTTATTTTATTTAGCACTGTATGAAAATTGCTGCTTCTTTTTTTTTTTTTAAAAAAAACCCTATACTTTAGGCTTTGAGAAGTACATAGTGTTTTCTGCAAAACGCAAACCACAAAACAAATATATCTCTTATTGGGCCTGGAGTAGTCCTACAGGATTTGTTAGCAGGCTCTGATGATAGACGTGAGCAGCCATGCATCCAGTTAATGAGCTGGCCCAAGGGATAAAGAACACACCAAGCCACTAGCAATGGATGTGGAAAAAGAGCCAGGGGAATGGTAGAGCATGTTGCCAAATGATGAGTCTTAAAGGTGGCTTCCCATATGAAATTAAAGGTTTTTGCAAAAGCAAAATCAGTTTCTCTCACTCAAAAAATAAATCAGACAATAAGACACATTCACTTCTGAAACGAATGTTCTCTCTGACTCCATTATGTTCTTAACAAGACGAGCTCGCTTACAGAGAGCCAAACCCTTCAGACATGATTTAACCTGCACTTTCGGGAGGCTTTGGTAGGTGTTGTGTAATGACTCTTGAATAAAGACACAGTTGGGGACTGCAGAAATTTTGGTCCATTGTGGATGGGAGTTATAATTCCAAAGAAGTTGTAAGAAGCCTATTCTATGCATAGAAAAGTAAGGATAAGTATCGCCACCCTTTTTCTGCAGACCCTGCTTGCTATTCTGTTCTTTGCTGCAGGGATTTGTCTCTAGTTAGTTCTGAAATTCTCTTCAATCTGAGGGCCAGATTCTGCCCTTCCATACATGTGTGGAATTTATTCCTTGAAATATATATTTTATTTTCAGTACTGTAGACTAAAATACTGTCTATTGATTTTTTTGCAGCAGACAGAATACTTTGTGCTGTTTTCACTTGTGTCAACAATTGGTAGGTATCTAACTATAGGACGAAAAGTTGTCTCAGGAGATGTAAAAATACAATCCAGGTTTGTTAACATTTGTAAGCCTCCATAAAGCTTCAGCCTGGGCAAGATCTGTCTGCTTCATCCTAAATAATGCTAAATGCAACTAATTTTATTTCCCCAAAAAGCTTCGGGAGAATTAGCTGCATGAAACAGAAAACAGAAACACTGACAGTTTTTTTTTTCTAATGATTTCTTTCTTCCATCTTCATTCAATCACCTGCTAGTAACTGACCCTGTAGTCCTAGAAAATTCCCATGAATCCTAAAAGAAATATAATGGCTTCTCTGAGCTTCATGTGAGACAATACTTGGAAATATCTTAGTGTGCATACTGCAAAAGATCCTGGAAAAGGTTCTTAATTTGATCATAATTTGCTGGCTTTGAGTATTCTTAGTACTTACCTCCACCTCATCTTGCATTAGATCTAAGGTCTACGAGTTACGGACTGTGCATGTTCAGCCTGCCACGAAGGTTCACAACCACGAGACAAAAAGCGCATTTCTGAGAGGAAGCAGACATTGGTTTTGCACATAGGTGGTCACGTGTGGGTGTTTGTGCTCGTGTGGGGATGTCATTTCTTCTTCTAGAGGGTGCACATTTTGTGCTTTCTGAGCAGACACTTGGGATTCCTGAACGGCACTGCTGGAGATATTCTCCTCCACTGTTATTTTTCCAGTGGGGAGTTTACATTTCGGGAAATCTCTGTTTATCATATCGAGGTAGTGGAAAGAAGGTTTTGGCATGCAGAGCTCCACGCTAATAAATGGAAGGCCCATCAAGCATAAATGACCTTGGCAAATTGGGACACATACACAGTAGGAAGAATAATGCATTGCAATATGTAGCATGCACGTTTCAGTAAGATAATTGTAGTCCAATATAAATCATTTGATAATACTTCCTGAAACACTGTGGAATCTCTTCTGCAAACAATGAATCCGTAGCCACCCAAAGCTGCCCAGCAACTCTGTCTAACGCTGCACTGCCGGTGGTAACTGAGGAGAGGTTAGGTTTCTGTTGGATGGCACGCACAGGCGACGGAGCTGTTGATTGGTGTGGCTTCCCTTAATGCAAGGAAGCTGCCTGTTACGTCCATGTGATGGGGTTTGTACAGCTTAGGTATCAGTCAGTTACGTGGCCATGTTGTGAACTTTGCTTCTAACACATTTCAATCTGCTGTGCAATAGAGAAGTTATCATCATCGCTACTGCTGAAAGCGCATTTCATGATCCATCCATCCCAGTCACATCCCCATCAATTACTGATCCTATTTCCATCACATTTGTGATGTGTCTGTGCTTTCGTATTTCCAATTTTAAGTGTGTCTGGACTCTTTCATGCAGCATTAAGACCTCTTGCGATCCTCTGGGATGAATTCAGGCTCCCTTTTGCAAGGCTTTTCAAAGATCATGACGATCTAACCTCAGGTGTGTCGGAAGTTTAGATTACTTGTAGCCAAACCTTCCCTATATTCTTTCAACCTGCAAAATCAAGCCTGAAATCCAAAGAGGACAAATCTTAGCGCAGTTGTGCTTCTTTCTTTGAGCAAATCTCATAGAAAAAAAAAAAAAAAATCCCTTTTTGAGTTTTGTAACTTTCATGGCTGTTTGTTCTAGAACTAGGAGGCTCACAGGAGTTTTAGAAACATTAACAAAACTCACCTAATATTCTCAAACCTAACTAAAGGTTTGAGATTGACATTTGCTGACTGACATGTCAAAGACGGGTTCAGATTCATTCTTGTGTTACCTAACAAACACGGTCCCATCCAGTAACAGTATTTCTCCATATTCAGTCACCTTTCTTACCATTTCCCTACCAAGCACAGGACCCTGACCGCTCCTGGCTGTTGATCCAGCTGGGGTGCCTGGACCTTGCAGCCCAGAAGCCGTGGAGCCCAACACGGCTTCCCTTAGCAAAGCAGACACTTTCTGAGCGTGCGGGGGTGTATGTCATGTTTTCTGAGCTGGAAGTCTGCCCTGAACCCCATCTGCCATTAGCGTATAGTTACATAAATTGATTTTTCAGACAGGGTGACACTCCAGAGCCAGGTGACAGGCCAGAACAGTGGCTGGACAATAAGATACTTAGGGAAGCTAGCATGGGCTTTATAGAGCTCCAGGGGAGAGTGCTGAATAATACTCTTCAAGCCAAAATCATCTGTAGGACATAAGCGCTAAATTATGTTTCCACTTCCCACACTGACAGATCTCTGGAATCTGCAGGAATTCCCCACTCTTCAAAGGATATCAGAGCGCACAGTGTGCAGCTTTCAGGGATTGGCAGCCTCGCTTTTGTGATCTCTTGTAATGAAATTTTACCCATAATGCCGTAAGAATAAGGAAATATAGCTCTCAGAGACACTAAAACTACCAGCAGTTCCCCGCTCGGTGCCTGCGCTGCTCCTTCGCCTGGCCAAAGATAATCACACATACTTTGTTAAATTAAAACAGTTTGCTGATTTATACATCGACTTGTGAGGAGGTATTTCCAATTACTTTGGCATTCGTATCTTGGACAAGCTGTTCTCTCAAATCACCCTGGCACTTAATAGCCTGCGCCGACTGGTATTTTGTATGACCCTGGCACTATTAGCCCAGCCTGGCCAGTGTTTCAATTCACCGTGGCACTAATGGTCTGGAAGTTGTTCTTGTTTTCCAGATTAATGAGTACCCTAAAACCCACACAAATTGGAAAAGAAAGAGTGTTTTCAAAGGGGAAAAATAAGGAGAGTTGGAGCTGCCCACTACCTCTTCATTGTTCTCTTTCTTCATCTGCCTCTTCTTTAGCTGCCGATACAGCAACCTAATGACACCGGGGCTCCCGTGGAGCAGCATATGTCCGGTGGCTCAGGGTGGCCAGCGCTGACACCTGACCCATAAACACCGGGACCACCGGGAGGGAAGGATCTTCCAGCAGATATTGCTGTGAGCAAGGAGAAATGACTGAAATGGGAAAGGGCTCATTTGCACTTCCATTGAGTAAGACAGTAGAAGCATTTCAGTCAAAATCCAGTTGAACGTGGGATTTGCTTAACCAATATTGCCCTCATCAGGAGCTGAGAGCTGCTGGTGGGCCACCTCGAGCTAAGCCTCCCTGTTCCCTGATGGGGCATGGAAATGGCGCACAAACCAGGGCAGAGCAAAGGTTCAACCCGCTCTCCTAATGCCGGTGGTGGCTCCCTGAGGACCCTGGTTTAGCAAAGCAGCAGGCTCAGGCAGGTGCCTCACTGCCTGCAGCTAACACAGCTGAATCCTCTGAGCACCATCTCCTTTAGGAAGAGGCGAGAGACCCGGCTGGACTCTGGTCTTTACCATTCCCGGGGTGGTCCCCACAAGCAGGGATGGGAGAGTGCAGCGGAAGAGGAGAGGGGAGAATGTTGCAGGACCATGCTGTTTCATTAGACCTTTTCACTCCGTGAGGAGGGATGACTTCTAACTTTATTGCCCAGGCTCCTTAGCAGGTCACAGTTTTCAACTGACATGCACGCGGACACTGCCCAGTTATGATGGACATTCCTAAGTTTACTGCAAATTCCACCTTTTTTTTCTTGATTGTGATTTGAATTGGCCTTTGTTACTTGTTATCTTTTAAGAAGCAAACCCTATCCCACCCTTGCTTTTAAAATGAGAAAAAGAAAGCGAGGGGCGGGGAGGGAGAGACAGAAAGAGAGAGAGAGAGAGAATATAATCCGGCCCCTGCAGAAGGGTTTTAGGAGATTTCACATCTCAGCATTTTTAGCTTCACTATGCATTTTCCATTGTACCCAATTATTGGTTCAATATGTATCCTATGTTATTTAAATGTAAGGAGGGAAATCGACTAGCAGTTATGGGAGAAGGCAGAGCTGTCACAACATATTTCTGCAAAGCCATGATTTGTTTTGTGTTCAGTCACACATTGTTTGGATTTCAGCTCTTATTTCAGTCCTGGCCTTAGGGTTTTCCAAGCAGCATTGCAAGTCAGATAGGCAGAGTGCTACACTGAATTTGGTATTCTGTATTTCTAACACAGAAGATGGAAGAAGGGAGTTTTGTACATGGAGGGAGGGAGAGAAGACAAGTTCATCCCTTATTATTTAAAGATAGGTAATCAGAAATGGGTTTGTAGCTATACAAAATACCCACAGGTATGTGAGTGGGAGGAAATATGTCTGGCTTTCCGCCGGCTGACTCCCCTCCCCGGCTGTCTCGGCTCCAGCCCCGCGGCCAGAGCTGCTCAGGGAAACCCCTGTGCCCACAGAGTCAGACAGGCAAGAGTAGAAGTCCAGGGAAGACCCGGTCAGCCTGTCTGGGTCTCGCTTTTCCCACCGTACAACAGCAACTGTCCCAGAAATCTGCGGTCCTCATGTGCTCTAACCAGGTGTTTGTGTCACACCTCTGATGCCAGAATCGGAATCCGTTTTATATATATTTTCACTATAAATAAAAAGACACTCAGCTGGTGAGTCTGACTGGCTGAACCATCCTCATGCCCAGATTTTGCTGGAGTTTTTTATCCTTCCATACAGAAAAATACCTATCATTAAGTCCACACAAACACAGGCAGGCAGAGGAACATGGGCCAACCATGCAGTTACTGTTAACCTATTATGTTTATGAAATGCATTTATATTTGGTCATTACGCGAGTCATTCTCGGAATCCACAAACAAAACCATTCTTCAGAGCTGTGATAAGACAGAAATGTCAACCCAGCTACAGCTTTCCTGAGGGATCTGCCACAATGTCGTCTCAACAGATAGAGTGTTTATTGTGCAATGTTTCTGTTCATGAAGAAAAGTGCTAGGAAACGTGAAGGAAAGAAAAATATGAAACCAGTTTTTGGACAGAGAGGAGAAAATGTGGTGGGAGGTGATTTCCTGACCCCTCAGTACCCCTCTTCAGCTTTCAGGATGCAGATAGAGCATTATCTTGGGGAAGGGCACAGCAAAGTCTTTACCAAAAGTGCTGTGGTTGTGCTAAAATAAAGCTATGTCTGGTTGTAGACCTTTTTTTTGTTCTAAGCACAAACTCAGTGTCTGCTGCTTTCTATATACTGTCATCATCCCATCGAACAGCAAATGAAAATAGGAGAAACAATATCCTAGTATCTCCTGTCTCCTCCCATCCCCACCAAGCAAACACAAATGCTGAGCAAAAGAGACTTTCTTTTTGACATTTTTTTGAAAAGCCAAAGCAATAATAGGTGTATCTTAAATGTTCTTCTCTCAGTCTTCTTAGCTGTTACCATTTAGACTTACTGCCAGCCTGCAAGGACACTGTCTCTAAGTGATTATTTTTTATTGCCAATGTCATTGAAATAGAATAGAGAGGAAAGAAGATGCTGTAGCAGTTACTAAATCTGCAGAGAATCATTTGCATTGCTGGTGGCTTTTCTTGTCTTTTAATATTATTTTATTCAGGTGGCACCTTCCAGGGAACAAAAGCCTTTTGGAAAGGGAATGATCTGGAAATGTAATCATAATATTATAACAAGGTCACCTCCAAAGGTCCGTGCCAGGGCATCAGTGTGAGGAAACCTGATCTTCTGGAAAAGCAGCAAAGAGCTTCCCAGCGCTGTAGAGCACCATTCATAACCTCACCTTGTGAATCTGTTATTGCTGCAGTCAATTAAGGCACGAGAGACTTCCCAGAGGACTCTGAAGTTGGCACAGGTGGTCTTACCCTTGACCTTAATGGCCTCTGAATCAAATTTACAGAACTTTATTAATGTTAGAAAATTATTATTTGAGTCAGAATAGTAAACCCATGTAAAACTGGGACATTTTATCCAAACCCAATCTGGACTAAAGGATGCTCATAATATTAACATGTATTTGGATATCATAAAATTACCTCCCAAGTAAAATCCAAGTCACAGAAAACTAAAAAACTCCCACGAACATAAAAATAATTTTCAGATAGTAACTGATATCTAGTTCAGGTTATTTATCATTTAGTTAAAGAGGAGTCTACTGTCAAACAAATCCCAGATGACTGCCTAACTTACGGGTGTATTTGGCATAGAAACTTTTCAAACCTGAAAATGTTTGTTCGCCTTAGTTATTTGAAGGGAGAAACCTGAACTGTAGAGAAGAAGATAAACCTTATCCAACCATCTTGTTCCTTAAAAATTAGGCAGGAAACCTTCCTGTCACAGACAGACTTTGGGGAATATGAATCTGCTTGCTCTGAGGGGTAGAATTAAAAGTTACCAGCTTCAGAATTTTCTTAGTCCAACTGAAATGGGGAATTACACTGAGATGGAAAAATCCCACCACTGCAACCCCTCACAACCCATGGTGCCTGCTGTTATCCTTTGACTGCAATGGTGAAAACACCAAACTGCAAAGCTACACCAATCCACTGAGAGGCTGGTGGCAGGATGAGCAGAGCACTTTCCATCCTGATGGAAAAGTTCAACAAAGTCTTGGTAGTGTAAAGACCCTGATTCACGACTTGACCCTCCAGTGGAGGTCTCGTCTCTCAATTGTTGTTCCTTTATATCATTTATATTACTGCACAATACACTGATGAAGAGGATCTCAGTGCATTTCTTCACACGAGCACTCAAATGCAGAGATCCAAGGACAGGCTAAACTGGAGAGGTTAAATAGTGGTTATTAGTCATATCTCATTTTTCTGTAAGGCAATCCATCCCGGAGTATGATACGAAATTTGCTAAGGCAGCCTCCAAAAAAGAAGTCCCTCATCTGAAACACTTAGTTAAATTAGACGTCTGTTTTGGCCATTAGTTTAGCTTTCATTGTAGGTCTCTTCAGCTTTTAACAATGTCCTATGGACTCTTTCAGGCCATCAAAAAGACACTTAACACAGGCTTCACAGTGAACTGAGAGGAGTCCGCTGCAATGCAGTCTTCTCTGCAGAGCCGCGATGAGAAGCAACACATGGCATTTTGCACAGCTGAGTAGCAAAAAGTACTCCTCAAGGGCATAAGGGCAACCTCAGCTGTAGGACCTCAGTGTGCGCAGAGGGAGAAAAAAATGACAGCAAGGCTGCTACTGGTTTAAGAGAAAGCAAAAAATTAATCCAACAACAGATCCATGCCATCTAAAAATCTCACGGCAAGTGACACATATTGTATATTATCTGTGTAACAGGGATGAAGAGCTAAACAGATTTTGCCATGAACTGAGCTTATGCTTCCAGCTAATCAAAATATTTCTAGCTTGGTCCTTAGATGTTAATATAATTTCTGCTGAAAAACACAGTGATTGCTCTGTGTTTCTAATACAATCATCCCTAGGTTCACTTGTCCATCTGTTAAGTACTTACGTATGTTTGTTTTAGGGGATCATGTATGTCTGTGTAGGTGATGGGAGAATTTCTACAGGTAGTTTTATTGCTGTTGGGGCAAGTAATCATCTTTTTCTTAAAACCCGTGGCATGATTTATCACAAAGATTGTTCTGTTTATTAACGAGTCCTCATAATAGCAGGGCTTGTTGCTCATTTTTTTTCAGAAATACCAAGGTCTAATTTAATTGCTGCAAACAGGTAAAACCAAGTCTGTATTAATGGATAAAAGTCATAAGGTGATGAGTTACTACATATTAATGAACCAGCTAATAACGATTTAGGACTATGATGAAGTTGGTTAGAAAAACAACAACAAAAATAGCACAGAAGTTACTCTGGTTTGTGAATATCCTTATGAAGAAACCCCGTTCATGGGATAGTAACCACATGCTAAAACAGAAGAGTGATTCCAAGCTGACCTTAGTTGTCCCCAGCAAAGTCCTGTGAAAGCCTTAAGGACACGTGCATGAATAGCCTAGCACAGTAGTGAGGAGAGGAGGGGAAGGAGATCTGCCTCTTCAAGCATTAGGAAAGGTCCTTGCTGCCCAGGAGGCAGCAGGAAAGCTCTTCTCAGTCTTGAAGCAAATGGGACGGTTGCCACTAGAGAGATTGAAACAACTGTGGGAAGACAGTGGAAGGATGTGTCTGGCACAGATGACCACATTCTGGTTTTGAAGTTATTCTTCTTGCATGAGAAACTTTGTGCAATTTGAGGGGAAAACTCAGACCCTATAATATTGAGAACCACTTAGTAGCTGCACACTTGTGCCAGCAGATGAGAAGCTCGTTCCTCCCAATGCCTTGGGAAGGAGAACTGCCTTAGCAAGTTCTCCAACTGCGCGGTCTGGATTGCCACAGACACAGCTCTAGCTCTGCAGGGAGAGGACATGATAAACATTCTCATGAAAAAAAAAGGGGGGGAGCTTCACAGGAAATCAAGAAAAGGGCCAGGAGCTTTGGAGTTGAATGGATGCAGCAGGAGTGGTCCTCTCTCCCCAGAAAGTGGAGGAAAGGAAGGGAGGGCAGGAAAGCTCTGTGAGCCTCTCGACAGAGCAGTGAATCTAAACTAACAAGCAAAGACAAAATTCAATCAAAACACGTGCTGGTGCCTGCATCATTATTGTCCTAAGCTACCTCATGCTTTGCCAAAAACCCTTTACCCTCATCTCCAGGAGCTTTGTTCACACAGATAGCGTATAAATAAAATTCCCGGATAGACAAATATCCACATTGTCCTCGGGTGACTTTTAAAATACGCCTTTTGTGCAAAGAAACTAACATTTTCTAAAGCTTTTTGGACCCATTCCTTCTGCAAACATAGAATACCTACTATGCTTTGTAGTACCGTTAGCTTGGTTAATGTTTTTTCATAAGGAATTCTAGCAGGAACCACCATTACAGAAGGAACTTAGTTCTTTGAACTGCTCTAAATAATATAAGTTTCACTTTCATCCCAAGAAGTGTTAAGGATGCACAAAAACACACAGGGAATTTTGTGCTAGCACCACTGATTATATTACTTTCAAAAGAGAAATAAAATCTTACCCTGAAGCTCAGAATTATTAGAGTGAACAGCCAGAATCTATTATACTATAGAAATATCACACAGAGAGCATTCATGAAAGAATTCGCCAGACAACTTGCTATGGTACGAAATTGTTCATTTTGTACACATTGTCTCATTACTTACTTTCCTCCTTATTAATGATGAAGTCATAATATGTGGGTAAATTAAAAGTCTTTCTGCTGTAACAGAGAAAATAATATTCCAAAAGTCATCTGCTGGGTTTTAGTTACGCTGCAGTTTTGCAGCAGATTTAAGCTGGTGGAGGTGCAGGTTGCCTGTGGAAAGGTTGGCCCCTTCCTTCACGCCAGCATTAGCCCCACGTAGCCATGGTGTGAGTCAGATCGAGAAACTGATCTAGTTGAAAATCAGTTTTCACCCCTGGCCTCCTTTTGGTGGATTAGTTTGCAGCCAGTCGGTTCCTTCACCCATCTCCTGGCAGCAGACGGGAGGCCACGAGAACGCGCAGCCAAGAAGACATTTACTGGGGGCCCGCAGGTAGGTTCGTTGGCATCAAGGGATCATGAAACTCAACACAAGATTTCCAAGCCTGGGGAAATCAACAAAAGAGGCTGCTTATACCAGGGCAACTTGGAGAGCATCCTATGAGTGTCTGCACTCACATCCATTGCTTTCCTCACAATGTGCCTCCACTCTGAGGAGGCTGGACCAGACCTTTCTAAGGGACCAAAGTGCACTCCAGCACTTCTGAGATCTCACCATTTCCAGGCACTATGTGCTCTACGTGTCCTCTTTAGCACCCATAAAACCTCTTCATCCAGCCAGGTTCTATCGCTTCGTTGCACAATGCTGTTAATTTTATTTTTTAATAAGTTGCATTAAAAATATTACAGCTCACATGAAATGCACTTTACCATCACTCTCTCTGGGCAATCCTGCCCCAAGGACTGTGTGTCACTCTGCGCTGTCTGAGCTCCTCGTCACATTTCAAAGGAACATTTTCATTAGTTCCTGGGTGACTCAGAAACCTAATTCATGTTTTAAAAGCAACTTGGGAACAAAAATTTCAGCTAAAGTCCCAGGAAATTGACTCTCAGTCACTTTGACACTTTTCCATGCATTTCCCTATGGTTTCATTCTTAATTTGCCTGGAATATAATAGGAGCAAATTAGGCACTAAGGAATTGTGCCTTATACAGATGCTTACATTCTAATGGAGCCTATGTAAAAACAAAACAGGCTTCAAATTTTGTATTCCTCTAGGAAAAATAAATGTAGGAGTCATTTTAGACTTGACCTAAGAAACCCAGTGTCTTTTTCCAAGACTGGACCAGTGCACACCAGTGCACCCTTGGCTCCACATTTGGGCGAGACGCGCATAGGCAGTTTCCCTCTCTCCCTTTTAATGGTAGGGAAAGCCTGGCACTCGGGCCGAAAGGGCGCCCCAGAACACTCCGGTCAGTCCTCCAGGCAAAGCACATTACAGCTAACATCCCCTCAGAAGCATAGATACATCTTTGGTGAATGCGAGACAGAATTTGTTTTAATTATGAGGCCAATTACATCTTTCTCCTTGTTACAAATTGTCTTATTTGAACCTAAGAGTAAACTTTCCCATTGTCAGGCATGTTTTAAAAATATGAAAAATACCTTTCCATGCTTTTCAGCCTATTCTTTTCTTTGTTAATTCTACCATCTGTGTACCTCATTGTTAAAATATCATGTCTAAGGAAAAACACACACGAAAAATCTGAGCCTGAAGTGTTCCTTCTTCCTATCTCCATTTAATGTATGGAGGCTAACAAACTAATTTTCTTATTTCTTTTTTTTTTTTTTTTTGGTAAATAGCAGAACGTGCATCAACTGCTCCAAAGGCTACTGAAGTCAGTGGATTTTTTTTGCACCAAGTTTGATGGGTTCAGATCAGCCTCAGAGCACTTAAATTCATGTTGTATTTTCAATTCTCTCCTGCCCAGGCTGCTTCTCATGTGGAGATGAGCTGAAATAGAAGTAAGCCCATTAACTGTTCTTCTTCCAGACCTCCTCAATACAGTCAGAACTTTGTCATGATTTTAAATACCACATTTGTGGCCCTGATCTACTTTTTTTTTGTTACTTAACCTTTTGGATGTGCCTGAGTTCACACAGTCAGGGACCTGCTCTTCAAAGATAAACAAATTGTTGGAGAACTAAGCAATACAGGAAATTCACGTGCTTCGCTACTGAATTAAAGGGTGGTAGGCCGAAAAAGTCATTAGTTTTAGTGACCACAGTGGGTTTTATATAGAAGAAAGGTTTCATTCCCTAAATTGGCTCACATGTTATTGCTAATGAATGTCTAACAAAGATTCTTCTCTATAAAATGTGATCATTTTACACAGGAGATTTATCAGTCGAGTTCTTGGAGAGATTGAGGCATTGGAGTCTTTTAAAAGTCCATTTTTTAAGTCTCTACTCCACATATTGCTTTTATGACCTAAAAAGCAAAGGGACTCCACATGCTGTAGGGTTCAATTGAAATTATTGTTGGAACGTAGGAATACAACAGTAGGACTGTATTCATCACAAGAGTTACACTTTTTGTTGCTAGAGCTCAAGAAAAGTCCGTAAGGATCAGAGTTGCAAGCCGGCTCTTTTATTTGCTCGTTCTTTGTGCCGCACTTTGTCTCTCCCTCTCTGGCGGTAAGAGGGTCACTTGGTGCAGGCAGCGCTCGCGCCCGCTCGCCCTGCTAAAAGTTTTCTGGCAATTTGTTCAAAGGTTTCCGTGTCTTGTTAAAATGCTAACGCACGTACAGCCAGGCTGGCGTTCATAAGCAGGAGCTCGGAGGGCCAGGAGGTGCAGACAAGGGCGTCTGTGGGGAAGGGGGAATTCACATCACCCACTTTTGGCATTTGGGGGCAGCTCTGAGCTCCTGCGGTCGGCAGAGGGAGATGGGCATCTCTGAAGGGCAATTCACAGCACCTACATCGGATGCCTAAAGCTAGACAAGGTAACTATTCCTTCAGCAAAGAGAAAATATAGGAAAGTCTTTCCTTGACTGAAGACCAAATAAGACTTTCAAAACCCCCTTGGTAGGCCACATTACTACAAAGTTTAGCATTATCCAACAATAATAAACGCGCGCGCACACACATAAGAGAGAGACCATGTGGCCACAAGCCGTATGAAATGAAGCAGTAGACCGTATCAGACCTCCTGCTGTACGCTCTGTATTGAGGCAGGAGAGGTATAAATACCTTACTCTTCATGCAGTGTATTACAGCGCTCTAGCAAAGGAGTCTTGGGTATTAACAAAAGGGTTGTGCTACCGTCAATAATAGCAGCAGAGTGAAAAAAGAGGAAAAACAGTAGAGAAAAGAAATCGTACTCGGATGCCAAGTATTTGTAGTTGTGCTCACTCAGGACTAGCACCTCTGTACCTTCAAAACTACCCTGGGGAAGGCAGCAGTTTGCAATTGCTGCAGTTATTAGGCAGAAGGCATCGGGGCACAGGGTTTCTGTTCCACGGGACACTAAGATTTAAGTCTGAACGCACGCGTAGCCTTTAACAACAATCCCATCGACTGCCCAGCATCCCAACGCACACGTCACAACTCACCCAGCAATAGTGCAATTGTGTGGAAGCGAAGTGGGCACCGGCTACGCACTGCAAAGGGGTGGTCAAGCAATCTGCATCCACAATTAATGTGGCACCAGCACAACCCCAGTTCCGTAACATCACAAGAGCTTTGTCTGTAAGTGTCTTCCAGCAGCGCTCTAGTGGATATGAGCTGTTGCTGAGGGGGCAGCAGCTTCTAGCTGCAGCTGAGCTCCTCCATGTCTCGCTCCACAATCCCATAAGGTACCTATCATACATAGGATGCCCAGCTGCATTCAGCACATAAAAGGGGACTGGGAGGGACACAGCTTCACAAACATGAAGCCCCAGGTGTGTAAGGAGCTGGCCAGAGAAGCATATGTAAGGTGGCATGCGTGACACTCTTTAGACGGGCATAATCTATGCTTCTATTTTTATTTCATTTAAGTGCATTATCGGTATTTGTGCTTTGCACAAACAAACAACAAGATATTCAGAAAAATGTACTGTATTTGTATAATGTACTGTTATCATTGCGATCTTTGGCTGTGTCACCACTAGTAACTGAATCACGGAATCACAGAATTTTCAGAGTTGGAAGGGACCTCTAGAGATCATCTAGTCCAACTCCCCTGCTAAAGCAGGATTGCCCAGAGCACATTACTCAGGACTGCATCCAGGTGGGTCTTGAAAATCTCCAGAGAAGGGGACTCCACAACCTCCCTGGGCAGCCTGTGCCAGTGCTCTGTCACCCTCACCGTAAAGAAGGTTTTCCGTGTATTTGAACGGAACTTCCTGTGTTCTAACTTGTGCCCATTACCCCTCATCCTGTTACTGGGAACCATTGAAAAGAGCCTGGCTCCATCCTCCTTCAACCCACCCTTTAGATACTTGTATGCCATAATAAGGTCTCCCCTCAGCCTTCTCTTCTCCAGGCTAAAGAGTCCCAGCTCTCTCAGCCTTTCCTCATAAGGGAGGTGCTCCAAGCCCTTAATCATCTTAGTTGCTCTTCGCTGGACTCGCTCCAGCAGTTCCCTGTCCTTCTTGAACTGGGGAGCCCAAAACTGGACACAGTATTCCAGTTGTGGCCTCACCAGTGCAGAGTAGAGGGGGAGAATGACCTCCCTCGACCTACTGGCCACACTCTTCCCTATGCAGCCCAGGATTCCATTGGCCTTTTTGGCAACAAGGGCATGTTGCTGGCCATGGATAATTTACTGTCTACTAGGACCCCCAGATCCTTCTCCTCTGAGCTACTTCCCAGCAGGTCCGCCCCTAACCTATACGGGTGCTTTGCATTCTTCCTCCCCAGGTGCAGGACCTCGCACTTGCTTTTGTTGAACCTCATTAGGTTCTTCTCTGCCCAGCTCTCCAGCCTGTCCAGGTCACGCTGGATGGCAGCACGGCCCTCTGGGGTGTCAGCCACCCCACCCAGTTTGGTATCATCAGCAAACTTGCTGAGGATACACTCTGTCCCCTCATCCAGGTCATTAATGAATATATTAAACAAAATTGGACCGAGTATTGACCCCTGGGGGACACCACTGGTTACAGGCCTCCAACTAGACTCTGTGCCGCTGATCACAACCCTCTGAGTTCTGTCCCGCAGCCAACTCTCAATCCACCTCACTGTCACCTCATCTAGCCCATACTTCCTCAGCTTCCTAATGAGGTTGTTACGGGAGACAATGTCAAAAGCCTTGCTAAAGTCAAGGTAGATGACATCTACGACTCTCCCCGTGCTTAGGACTGCTCTATGGCATGGAGGTACACCAACACCAGCCAGCCTGCGCCTCTTCTCACCTGCCGGAGCAACACGGCCTTCGGCAAGCTGACTCTGAGGAACTACTACGCTGTGCTGACTCCCAAACTGTGCCTACCTACTGTTTGGGAACCTGACACAGGCCAAAACTGTGCCAGACCTTCCCGACTCAGCAGGATGGACAATAAAAGGCTCGGGAATATCCTGTAATGCCAACCAGTTTATTGTCTCCCTGATACTTGCATTTCCTGAAATTTCTTCCTCAATAGTAGTACCTTTAGCACTACCTTTTTTTTTTTTTGTTTTGGCAGATGCTGCAACCAACCATGTGTTCGTTAAATCACAACATTTGATTAAAAAAAAAAAAAAAACACCAAAAAACCACCATAAGCAAACAAACAGTCTTCACCAAAATGATAGTCCATTCTGCCTCTTAACCTGCTGTTGTTTGCCTTGTAAGTTTTCTTGGACACCATTAACGAGCCTTTGGATTACAGGAAGAGAGGCTAAGAGCAGAAGGCAGTTTAGTTTCAGAGACCTGTTCCAGACTGCATCCATAAGGCCATAAGACAGGAGAGAAAAGGGGCTGTTGCTCATGAACATATTCCGAACACTTTGCTTTTTCGAAACAACTTACTTTGTAATCATTATCTTGGCTCTGTCCCTCTTATTTAACCTCATCTGCCTGACTTTAAATCCATGGAACAGATTCGCACTGCCTTGGACTCCATGCAATTGGCTGCTGTAAGATTCTTGGACTTAAATTTTTTCTTTTTTTTTAATAAAAACATTTGATACCATTAATCATATTGCCATATGTAATAAATTGGCTGCCTGTGGTACATGGCCTCAAACTGTCACATGGTTCCAATCACAACTCTGCCAACTGAAAGTGGTTGTTGGAAACTCTGACTCTTCCTCTCCGGCGCCCCGATTGCGAGGTCCGCGGGGCTCTGTCCTGTTTGTACGGTACGTTAATGACCTGCTGGCTGCCTCGCGGCACAAAGGCCAGGAGTTACAAGTATGCACATGTTTGTAAGTGCCGCTATACATAAGCAATAATCTGTTTGATATCAAAGTCACATCATTACAGAGTCAGCTTTTTGACAGCATTTGCGAGGTTTGAAGGCTAATTCAGTACATCTCTAATTTGCAGCTTAAATATCTGCCAGAGTGAAAGGTGGGGAAGTGTGTGTGGGGGGGGAAGTATTAAATTTAGCTGTGTAAAATAATTCAGGGAACAAGAACACTGCTCCTGCGATTCGGCTTTTGCGACTGTCAGGGCTCTTGTCAAGTCACAGCTGGAATGCTGCGGATTTATAAGAACAATAGAGTTATTTGGGGGAGGAGGTGGGGACAAAGGAATAAAATGCTATTTGTAGCACTTCAGCTAACACTTTGACACAGGTTCTTTGGATCTTTCTAAGTAGGCACAGACAAACTGGTTTAAATAAAAATAATAAAAAAAAAACGCAAAACAACAACAAAAAAACCCACAACTCCTGATCCTTGACTGAAGTTTGCCTTGAATCTTTTCTCAGAGCAGTGAAAAAAGTCTATTGACTTTAGAGCAGGGCCCAGAAAAACAGCACTGGCTTTGAATATTGTGAAGTGTCTTTCTACGTGGCAGCTGGACTTAGGGAAGGGAAGAGAGGCTACTGTAATGAAGTAATTAATGATCATTTATATTATATTAGAACCCTAGCCATGGATCAGGGTCCTACTGCATTAATTAAGGTGGAAAGGCAGAACAAAACAGCTCCCACACGGGTGGTCTTAGGCTGGTCTCTAAGCTCATGGACTTTTTTTCTCCTCCCTTCAAACTTCTTATTCCTGCTGGCTCTTACTTGAAGAAAATACGGCGATACTTCTGCAGATGTAGACAAGGGGTAAAAGAGCACCGTGGGGACACGTGCTGTCATGGGCCCTCAGTCAGACCAAGAAAACGAAGCTCTTGTAAACATACATGGAGGAAAGAAAAATAAAATACTTGCAGAGAGTCAACAGCCCTCTGGTATCCAGATACTTGAAACCTCTTGGCTGGACCAAGGAACGGTGCCAGCAGCAGCGAAGTAAAAGTTCGCGTGTACCAGTAGCCAGAGCAGATACGTAGGACCCCGACGCATGCATATACCAAGCACCAGCCTGCTTTGTGCTACTTTGACTTTTCTTATTATTCATCCTAGTTAGCTTAATAGATACAACAATCTTGCCATCTTATTGCTGTGCAGGTGTAATGAGTTCAGGAGACATTACAACCCCCACACTGAAAGAAACCATCGGTTTTAAAGCACAGCGACATGAGAAACCTCAGTCCCATGGGAGCTGCTATTCTCTGGAATATTCTATACACTGGACTTTGGCCCTGGAGTCCTTGACTTCGCTCATATATACACACAGGCACATAACTGCGAGTCAAACTGGAAAGGAGTTCAGGAATTCAAATTCTCAAACAAACAAACAAAAAAAAAAAATCCCTCCTCTGATCCACTTTCTTCAAGAGACAGCTAATTATTATTTTTTTTTCCGCCTCCAAATTGTTCCGTAGCTTTGCTTGATCTATCTTTCTTAGAAGGTATTTCAAGTTAGTACCTCGCAGGCTTTTCTTTCCTAGGAAGTTACTCTGAGAGGATTTTTTTTCCTCAGAGGTCTTGATCTTTCAGACCTTTATACCTGTGTTTAACTCAACATGTGATAAAAATCCCAGTTGTAGGATCATTTGTGAAAAAGAGACAAGCATGCACGAAAATGCTTACAGGATCTCAGATTCACAAGGAAAAACTGTATAGTTGTCAAGTTGAAAATGCACAATACTGAATCATGCTGTCAAAAAGCTGACACCTCTACAATGCTTGGTATCTTACTACCTACTGGTGACATTTCTGGGTTTTTTGTTTTATTAAAAATAAATAAATAATGTTTCACGAGCCTTTCTCTGAAATGAAAAGCTCTTGGAAGACTACATGAAGCATTGCCAGGCTGACTTTAATGAACACATCACTTTCTGAAATTTATATAATCAAGGGCATAATTTTGGAGGTGTCTGTAGATGCCTTACAGTATTCCAGCTATAATAACCAGATAACAGATTTAATTCTGCATCATACCCTTTAGTACCTTCACAGAGCAAGCTTGTCAGGTGAATCGAGCTATACATGCTTACAATACTGTTTTGATGTAACATAGAGCAAATAGAAGACAGTATCAGTTTCAGCTGAGAAAAAGCTTCCATTTTTTGGTCTAGACTCACAGGCCTTAAGGGATTTGAGTGCAGAAGCTCTGAGCATGGCTGCAAACCCCTAATTACCAAACACCACACACATCAGGAGTAAGCAACTACTGCTACACCAGGTAGTCCTAATTTTTTTTTTGCCAAGTGCCTTACTACTGCTATACCAGGTAGCCTCAAGTATTTGCCAAATGCCTTGCTAACAGGGACAGACAAAAATCTCACTTCAGTTCAATGAATAGTCTTTTTTTTTTAAACAACAAAAAAAAGATCAAACGAAAAAAGTAATCAAACCACAGAAAAAAAACCATACAACTTAAAATTTTGTGTCAATGCTCTAGAAAGCTGATCAGCTATCACTCAAAGGAATGAGACTTAATTTGAAGCTCAAGGAAAGAGCAATTCACATCTGCTATTCCTAGGAACAAATACATAGAATTAACACTCGCCTTTGAGTATTTTGACAGATCTCTGGAGGAAAAAAAATAAAATAAAATACCACCACCAAAAAAACCCCCACAAACAAAAAAAAACACCTTTAATTTCCAGACTCTGTAAGATCTGACTAAAACAGCAGCCCATTCCTGACTTGGACACTTGCTTAAATTAAAGCATAAGTCACCCGATTCACTCCAGTGTAAATCTACATAGTATGTAAAGTTTATCATATAGGGCTTCCATTGTGCAATGAGGACACTGACTCGGCAAATAAGATTAATCATACGCTTAAAATAAAGCCCATGGGCAGGTTAAGTGAAGTCAACAAGCCTTCTTTGGAGGTTAAGCATGTTGTTTATTGGCAAGCATTTGCGGTATCTTGATGACAATAACTGTCTTTTTCCTGCAACAGCACAGCTCCTAGAAGAGTACGGCAGTCTGCCTGGTCCTGCGTGGTGGACATGGTAGAGACAGCCACCCCACGCTTTGTTTGTGCTCCTATTATCCAAAATGGGAGACTCACTTTCTGCTTGCAGAAGTTGAGAAGTTTAACCATGCAGAAAGCAATACACTGCAAATATGTGACATCATTAAAAAGGGTTATAACAGAAGCTACACAAGCCAAAATAGCAATAATAAAGAGCGATAACTTACACTATTCTACCTACCAAGGTACAGAAAGAAAATCCACTACCAAGATCTTGCTTCAAAAGTCTATTTTTTAATTATCTCCAATATTTCAAGTCTGTTCATTGCAAAGAGAACCACCTTTGAGACATAGCCACATCTTGTCAATAGGATGCATTTCTACATAACGTAAGAGATCAGGTGCCTGAAGGATGACTGTTTTCCAGTAACCACACACTGTAGTTTTACTATTAGGCTAAGTTATATTTCTAAAGTCCACCCATTAACTAAATAAAGGAAAAATTTCTAAGCTGAAATTTCTCAGCTGATTTCTAAGCTGAGAAATCCAGATCATGATTTTCAGCTACACACTATATCACAAGAAGAACAGAAAAATTCAATAAGGTCCTTTGAACAAGCAATTTTTTTTTTTTTTTTTTTTTAATTCATATGACAAGTTAACCACAGCTAGAGGGTGTGGGCCCCCTCTCCCCCCCCCCTTTTTTTTTTTCTCCTCTTTTTCAAGCAGAATGTGCTCTAGCTGTCTCACATTAGCGTATATAGCTGTTTACATATGAATAATCAAATATATGCAGTGGGGTAGAATTTTTAGATGTAGATCAAGAAAAAAAGCACACAAAAAAACCACTAAACCCTCTAGGCCTCTATAGAGTAAATTAAAGCACTTAGTGAAAGGAAATACTGGCATATATGAGGGCTTTGAATTTCAAATATCCTTCAAGAAGTTATTAAAAAGAGACTCTACTGCTGAGAAAGAGACAAAATACAGCCATATTTCTTGGTATATCCCTTACAATTGCAAAAGAAACAGTCATTACATTAGCTTAGACTCAAAGTCATTTTTCCATTTTTAATGCCTTACATTATTACAGGTTTTTAAACTCCCAGAGAAGACAGCAACTCATATGAAGGAGCTATTTGCATTCCAGTTTTGTCTTTCTAGCTGTCTGTCAACCTTAGAGCCATATACTGGACTTTACCCTGTTTGAACCCTCATGGTTTTACTGCAGGCTTCAGCCTGTATTGCTATAAACTGTGCACATGAAGACTGGCATTTACATCTCCAACAGATTTGGCTCCCAAATTCCAGATGTACTGAAGCTCAGAGCTGTTTAAAGTATTTTTCTACTTGCTGGTCAAAACTCTGAGCAGAATATTTCTTTCGTGTATTTAAGGGAACCAATGAATACTCCTCTGCAAAACTCCTGGGACCATCATCACTTGTAACATCTGGCTGGGAGCTGGCTGTCCCGGTGTCTCCAATGTTGGCATTATCGCCTTCATCCATTGAGAATAATTCCTCTCTTATCAGGGAGGTCAAACTGTCTTCCTCACCTAGGAGATGATGTTGCAAGAGATGTCTCCTGGAAGAATGACCTGCTGCCGAGCAAGCCAGGCCAGTACAGTCTCTGACCCAACATCGAGCAGGTTCTTGCCGCACCCAATAGCTGGCAGACCTAGCCAGCATCTCCACAATCTTTCCATCTTCTTTCCTAGAGAGCCCCAAAGATCCTTCACCATTGAAGTGCACACTGGTTGATGGGGCACGACTTCTAAATCTGTAGACTGCAGAAGAAAACAACAAAAATAGACCAAGCAAAACAAACCAATTAAAGATCCAAAGCCAAGAAAATTGACTGTTTTCAACACCTAACCACTAAATACTTTATAGCTCTCTCATTCCGTTTCCCCCACACATACACCATAAATCTTTGAGGAGATAAATTTGTTATCATAAGACTAGTGTAATTTGTCCAAGGCCACAAAGCCAAATCTTTAAGGAACTAAAAGTTAATTGCAGTCCATTTTGGTAGCCTCTACTGTTGTGAGAGCAGCCCTTCCTGTCTTTCAAGTAAAGGCAGAGAAATCTCATGCTCTGCAAAGCAAGGCCTGGAACTAAACCCAGGGACTAGGGTCAAAATGCTCTTATGACTTCAGTGTTTCCCAACTCCATCCAAACCACTGCAACAGTCCTGCAATCCACCTAGCTTGATAACTTTAACTGGGTCTGAAAACAGAAGACTAGAGCCATAAAAAAAAGTCTGTGAGGAAGATAAAACCTAACTACAAATCTTGCTTGAGCCTCAATACTTTATTTTGCCTTCCGTTCAAGAGCTCAACTCACTTGATTTACTCCTGACTCTTTTCAGCCCCTCCACCTCCCCCATCCTGACAACAGCTCTTGATTTCTGTTTCTTTATGGTCTTTCTCTCTTCTCCAAAGTACTCCCTTTCCCTAGTTCTGACCTTGAAATATTCCCAGATAATCTTTACATACCCCTCATCAAATGCCCAGCTGTGACCTTTGAAAGGGGTTTGTGTTACACCACAAAGCATACTCCAGGGTTATGGGAGCTCCCACTGCCCCGAACAGCAAGCACAGAAGGGTGGTTGGAGTCCTCCATGAGTTAGCCAGGATGATTACCACAGCGAGAGAGGAGCTCCATGTTTATAAAACACCTCCACACTTTGGAAGGAGACTTCCTGCATATGTAAACCAGCTGCCTACCAGCTATAACAAGGCATCTTGCAGCACCTTTGCCTTGCAGCTCTGCTACAGAGAAGTCCTTGGGCTCATCAGGATAAGAAACATCAGATCAGTAGAAGACTACTGTGCTGCTGCTGCTGCTTCTTCTATAATTTCAAGTCACACTGGGTAGGTGCAGTAGATCCTACATGCCATTCATTCTTGGTGAGCTACAGAGCAGATCTGCACAGTGAGAGGAAGGTATTCTTGAGGCTGGGAAGTAACTCCACTCAAAGCACAGGGAACCAGCTTTCACTCAAAGCACTGATGTTATGCAGAGAGTGCCTTGACTTAAGCTTCAAAGCCAGACACCTCATAGAAAAGAAATTCTAGAACAAGTACTCTAAGACCCTATTTTTCTGTTTACTTCATAGTTAAGCAGGAGGTTTTAGGCCTTCAGGAAGAGAACAACAATGAGCAATGCAAAGACACAAGATGACATTTTATGTGGGTCAGAGAAGGGCAGCCATAGGGGATGCCACCTGGAGCTCCTTTACTTTTGAGCCTTTTTTTAAAGGAAGTTGCATATGTGCACATGAACAAGACACACAAGGAATTCGGTTTCAGTAATACCCATCTGCAACTGAAGTCAAGTTAAACTCACCCTCCTCCTGACCCAATACTACTACCCCCTTCTTGCTGATCACCTTGCAAGGCCCTGGATTGGTTTCTTTCTTGCCACTCTGAAGTTGTCTGTCTACACCTTCTTCTCCAAGATCTAGACAGCCGTAGTCTAGTACGCTGCTGGTTTTGGCTGCCTGCTCCAACATCCTCTTCCCCAGGGGAATGGAAAGCTCTTGGATTGTTCCGATGAACCATTTTATTAGGGTTCACCTAAAGCTAAGAGTAAAGGTCAATCAACAGGGGACCAGTCAGAAAGTTACTGGTCTCGCAGGACAATAGGAGACAGATTCTGAGAGCTGCAAAAGCCAGATTTACCTCATACCTTACAGAGTAGAAGGGAAGCCACAGTGCTAAGTCAACACCAACAAGCCTTCCCACACACAATAAGAACTTACCTTATAGCTTAGCTCTAACTCTTATGTGAAAGAACCTCCTTTCCTTATTCTTAAGGTAAAAACACAAAGGCAACCACTCTACTGATACAGGGAGGTAGAGGCAGCTAGGACTATAAGAAGTAAATGAACCGCCGGAGGAGGGGCTAACACAGCATCTTCTCATTTGTAATCATCAAAGCCTTTCCAGGCCTAATGAAAGGAGAAGAGAGCCCACAAAAGCTGTGCATGAGGTTTGGGTCTTAAAGGAGTACAGCATGGCAAAGTTTCTTTTGTCCTCAAAGAGGCAAAGGAGAAGAAAGGGTGAATCTTTCCCTTGGCTGAGATATGCTAAGCACAGGGACAAGAGATGGGCAGAATAAATAGTTTTTACTTCTTTGTAATATATGAGCGTATTTTATCATACTGTTTTTTAAGGTTTTGTTTCAGTCTTATTCTGTGCGTCTGCTGCAGTAACTGCAGTAGGTACTTTTTCCTATCTTCCTGATAGCACTATTTCCCAGATTTTGTGCAAAACCAGTCTTCCTTCTGGTCTATCTGACCCTTGTACAGCCCCCCTTAGGACCAACCAGCTCATAGATTTTCGCTAGCTTAAGTGTTTCTTAAGCTTCTTCCAGCACTTTGTGAGCTACTCTGAGACCCTTTCACAACTCTTTGAGGACCATGACACATAACCAAAACAAAACCCCAAGCCTACAGTGAAGAGGCAGCAGACGATTTTTTGCACTGCCTTCCATGTCCTAGGTGCTGTAGAAAGAGAAAAGGCAGTTCTGAAAGAAAGGACTAAGTCAAAGAAAGGCTCATCTGATTTTTTTTTAAATAAATGTCACTTTGTATTTGAAAGAGCAAAATTGCTAATGCCTGGGAATGGCCGCCTGTCTGTCCACAGACCTACAGACTAAGAGATAGTCCAAAGTGTATGCGTATGGGTACGCTTCCTAAAAGTACCAAAAGCTTGATGAACTTCTTGCAGACATCGGCTGTTTTGATGTTTATGTATATAATCATCACTTCAAAACAATACAATGCCAAACCCTGGGCTAGAAATGCAACTGCACCGGCAAATCTTGTGTTCTCTCCTTGTCATATTTCAAGTAGCTAATTAAATGCAGACTTACTAAATGACTAGCACCAGACCACAGTAAGCTCGCTCAGTTTCTGGGCTCTGCTATGTACGTGTTCAGCAATAAAATGCTTCTTTCCCTCCCAGTCTGTCAAAGGCAAGGGCATCGTATCATGAGTTACCGCTGGGGGAGGCGGGGGTGGGCAAGGAATGGTGGCCCAGAAGTTGAGGTGGGCGAACGCTTGATGATCCCGCTCATATGACCTAATAGACTGTGTCACTGCCTTTGGGAAATGCAAACCTCCTGACACATGCCCTTGGCTGGAAGGTCAGAATAGAAAAGACCAAGCTCAGAAAATGAAGCCCTCCAGCTGGGAAAAATAATCCAACCATGGACTGGCGAAAGCTTTATTTTTTCCCCCAAACTTTTTTTTTTTTTTTTAATTTTTAGACTTGATGTGTTGCTGTAGTGCACTTCACATCTGATTAAATTAGTCACATTGCATTATGCCATATCAAATGTGACAAGTTGCAATGGAATGTGAACAGCGTATAAAGATGCAGTGGCATCTCAGAGCTGCTACCTGCTTCTGACTCGCGCTGGCGTGTTAACAGCAGGCAAGGGAGGCATACAAGGCCCAAATCCTTCCTTGTTATTGTCATGATTTTGCAGCTGGTCAGTAGTTTCTTGTATGGTTACTTAACTTGACATCAAATTAGCAATCAGCTACTCCAGGAAACTCTTAACTACCTCTCCTGCAAAACCCCCCACACCTGCTTGTGATAATACAGAAAGAAGTATCTGATCAGGATTTAACCCATCCCTTACAAGCACACTAAATACACTAACTAAAAGACAACTAGTAAGATGCAGAGCATATAGATAATTGCAGCCTGCAGAGAACAGGGTAGAGGCATTATGTTATTGCTAATGTACACAGAGTGAGTATTATTCTTGGGGTTGCAGGAATCACACCATCAGGAAGCCCTAAATTGTAGCCCACTTACAAAACACCTCCTGTTTGTCTTTTATCAGTGCAGCTTGTATGGGCTCTGCAAGGAATTAAAGGTATTGCACCCATGTAGAGCACAGAGAAAGTGTTAATATGATACTCCACCTTTCTTGGGGTAAATGCCCGCCCCCATGCATGGCAACGGAGATGGATCAATTAGATAAAATCCATGCTAATTTGATCTGGACTAGACTGCTACAAATGCACAGCCCAATTTGTATTCGCTGTGGGCTTGATGTTTCATCCAGGATTCTTGTAGGATAGCTTGAAAGAGACAAGAACTGTTTCAGGAAGAAGGTCTGTTGAGCTATCTACCTGTCAAGGAGCGTCTAGCTCATTGCCATTTTTCTTCCATATGCCCCAGAAGTCAATAACAGTATCCTATATAGCAAATGATTGAGCTTTCCTATGAAAGGAATACCTAGGCAGTTAGTAAATCCATATGGTTGTATAATCCACACTAAAAGACCAGAAAGGGGAAGTGCAGAGGAGGTGAGAACATCTGTATTACTGTCTCCACACATAACCTGGACTAGAAGTTAAGAGAAGGCAGTCAAGTTAATTACACTAAACCTTCTGGTACCCTCCTGGCTACAGAGCTTATTCTATGTAACGTATTTTTCATATGTATATAAAGCAATATATTTTACAAACTATGGAGAGCTCTCTTTGAATTAACCATCTGAGGATGTGAGTTTTTATGTTATAATTATAAATCACAACCTTTTTCTCTTAAGCGGTACTGTGGTTTTTTTTACAGTCCCGGAGTTCCCTGGCTCAGGAGTTTTGGGGAGCCATAGCATAGCAGAAAGCTCTTCCTACTTGGACAAGGTTTCTGTGACCAAAGGAGTTTAACCAGATGGATGCAATGGGGACTCCCACAACCCAAGACCATGAGGTACCACATGAAACTGAAGTAGGTTGGCACAGCCGGGAGGCTTCAGTAACTCACTCTTGGTGAGTCTGGTTGTAATGCACATGCTCACTATCTTGTGCTCCCTGGGGAATTTGTGTCCTTTTCTGTGCTTCTTTCACAGCATTCGATTTCTTGTCCTGGAAAAAAAATGGACAGGTTTTGACAACTTTTGTGGTGCAAAGTGGAAGTCCCGTTGCCTAGAGTATCTGGGCACTGTGTTAGACAAGTACACAGGTACAATATAGCTGTGAGAAGAATAGCGTGCAGGCTATAATGAAAGTTGTATTCAGTCTCTTAGCCACAACTTACCTTATGTTGTCCGATTTTCAGACACTGTCATATCCAAAAGTGCTCAATCCAAACATGAATCCAAATTCATGTTCTTAATTTCCTGATGACATTGTTCAGGATTCTTTTTCTCCCAATTTCCAGTACTAACTGAGGGCTGGTATCCCCAATAAGGCGGGAGTGGGGGTGGGGGGAAGTCATGGTGCTTAATGAAAAATTTGTTGGACTCAATAAATTTGAGTTTGGCTCAAGAACATGGTTGTATAGTTAAGAAGAAGTTAATATAGCAGAGTGCCTACACTCACAGACCTTACTTGGGAACAACCCCAGTGTAGGGGTTCTCCAAGGAGATGAGCCCACTAAACAATTCTAGGACCTGCTCTCCTTGGAAAGCTTTATAGAAAAAGCTGTAGCTGACATTGGATATATTTCCCTTTACTGCTCCCATTCCCTGCAATTGGCTAGTTTTGAATCTTTTCTAGTGTGTGGTCCAGAAAGGGAGGACACGTCCCATGCATAGTTTGCTCTGGCTTCCCTTTTCTGTTTTTCTTTCTATGGTTCCTGTTTCTTCTCATTCAAATTCATACATATTTAGCAGATAAAATGAATAGCAAAAAGCAACTGTGTTGTAATTAATGCACATATGTAAAACCAGTGCCTGCATAGCTGACCTTTCCATTTGTCTAAATTTGGCTGGGTATAAAAGAAACTGCCAACAAAATTTTCCATTGGTAATGACGTGTTTATGACTGTACTGAACTGTAACACATTCTATTTTCTGATGGACGAATAGAGGAAGGAGGATGGTGATCGCCAAACCAGCTCTGGATCTGAGGTAACTCAGTGCAGTATATCTCCAGAGGTTTGAATCTGTTCCAGGACAACTAAGTTGTGCTCTCAACACTCCCTGGATTCAGCTGCTTGAGTAGTCCCTGTTCTGGACTTTGGAAATTTCAAAATGCATCAAATACTCGGTCATATACTTGCACCTGCAGCATGTCTCATGGGGAGCAAAGTGATGATGTTGGAAGCAGGCTGACAAGGACATGTTCCCAAAAGAGAATCCTTGGAGGAGGAGAGACATGTCATATAACAGTGTTCGTGGTTTTAGAAAATACTCTTATCAGCGCCCTGTGAAGGGCAAGGCCCAGTTTAAGGCAGATGGCAAGGGAACAATCTGGAGGTGCAGAGCACTGCTTCTGTAACCTACTCTCCAGCTCAGACATGAGCTCCTCCAAATCACACAGAGCTTGCACTGAAGCCGTGCATAGTACAAAAGGCACCATAATCTGGACAGCGTATCTCAGGTTGGTCCTGAATTAGAAAGACTGATGCCTTCCTCCTAAGTCATGGGAGAACTTACTTACCATATGGCATCATCAAAACAGAGTGCTTCCCTACTTACTTATGTCCTTACTGGCTATATCCATGGACAGAATAAGTCCTATATAACAACCTGGGCAAACCTTCCCTGAGTCTTAGGGGGATTGTACATGGGTGGATGACCCGGACTTTGGCTGGTCGTGACTCCACAGGAACCTGGCATTTAGGCAGCTGCAGTCTGGTTTGGGATTGATGTAATTTACACCAAAGATGATGCTGGCTCCAATCCAGGCCAGGATCTGTGAGGAGACCCAACACAGCCTCCCTGATTCTCCTGGCTCATGAGACACATCCATACTCACTGGCCGACTAGGAAAGATGGGGAAATTTGACACTGCACCAGCAGTAAAGCTAGGATTTTAACTGCCATTCAACCATTTGATTTGTCTAGAGGCTTGGTATGCACATCTCAGCACTGGGGAAAGTAGAGGAAATAAAATTTAATACTGAAGTCTCTGGAGTGGAAAAGCTGCGACATCGCCCTCCCTCTTCACCCACTTGGTTTAGTCTGAGAAGCAAGGTGTTCCCAAAGTGCTTCCAGAAACACACACGTGCACGGAGACGTGACGATGGCAGCATGGCCATTGCCACAACTGGAGACGTGTGAGTGTTTCCAGCCACCAACACACCTTGAGCTGCAGAGGGCACACTGGGGAGCAGGGGCCTCTGCTTTTCTAGGAAGAGTGGGAGGTTTAAAAAAAACACCCTATGAATTAAGACTGCTCTCGCTGCTGTAAAAAGATGGGGAAACTAATGTTTGGTCATTCCTGAGCTCAGAGAGTGTGGCTGCCACTGGGGCGCTGGGCTGAATGGGAGGAGGAGGAGGAATTGTAATTAAGCCTGGCTAATATGAGGCCACAAATTTAGGACTGCAGGCATCTTGGCGTTCCAGCCAGGAAACAAGAGGGAGATAGTGGCTTCTCCAGAAGCCATTTCAAGCCTACTGAGATGTGAATGGCCATCTGGGGCTTGTCTCTCTGCCCTGGGTCCATGGAGACCCTGCTGCTGACTCAGGCATTGCAGCTTGGGTGAATCCAGGACTTTGGGCTCAGAGACACTAACAAGTTACTGCAGGGCAACGAGGGACTATTAGGAAATAAACTCAGTGAATTTATGCTTCAGAAAGGCACCCAGATGTCTCGCTGTGCGCTGCTAGTGCTTGTCTCTCTTGGAGCTGCCTGCTGTCTGACAACCCCCTGGGAGACCTTTTAAGGACAAATGAGGGGTAGTACCTGCTGTTTAGGGGCAAGAAAGCAGAGGCAAGGGTAGGTAAGGACGGCACAGGGCCACAGGGTGGACCAGAGGCAGATTTAGGATTGATGATGGGGGTTGACTATTTGTTCATTCCTCTTCCTTAAGTGGTAGAGGCTGTTCTGAATCTGTCATTCAAAACAAAAGCAAGGCAGGCATGCGTTGTGAATGGGGGAAAGAAGATGCCTGAGGGATTACCTTCAGCTCCCTAGAGATGCTATTTGTGAAACAAGCATGGTTAAGTAGCTGCTTTTCTTGGTAACTGCCTGTGTCTAATCTGAGGAACACCCAGGGTTGCTCCTGAGCTCCCGCAGCCGTGTGCTTGCCCCAGCTGAGCCCACGAGACCCTTCATGTTCCAGCACCCACTGGAAAGAAATCCAGGAGCCTGTGAACCTAACTCCAGAAAGCAGACAAATACTGGCACAAGACCTCAGCATCTTGACACAGCCTGTTGCCCGAGGAAGAGAGAGGAAAGTAATTCCGGCTCAGAAGAGATTCTCTCGGTGCTTAGCGGAGCCTCCCTACGCTGCCGCTGAAACCCGGCAGCCCCTCACCTGTTATTTTACACTTCGTACCCAGGAAGCATAGAGCAGCTTTGCCTGTAGATATTCAGCCAACGTGTGAGGACGTTTTTCAGTTATTCACAGCTAGGCATCGAAACAGAGTGCAAGCTAATCTGTTAGCTAATGGATTTGCATATACACAGGCCTTAATATCAAGTGAGATGCACTTTGTGTGAACTCTGAAGCTCTTATACAACATATTCAATTAATATCTGTTCCCTGGTCTTAATAGGTTTCTCCTACAATGTTTACAAGATTGTATAGACTCTCTCTTTTGACTAATTAACACATTTTTAAATTCCTTTGACTAAAGCTTTTCATTGTCTGGTGAGTAATACTTTGATTTATCAGGCTTTAGATCCAACTATCTGGGGGGAGGAGTCACATGTTCATTAAAAAGTAATCTTTAATATTCTGTCCTCACCTAGTAAGGCGATGTAGCAAGTCTTCCACTACGTCATTTGGTATTTTAAAAGCTGCCATTTCATTTGTGCTTTAATTTTAATGCTGCCATTTCACTTTATGTGGGGAAACAGAGATAATTAATTTTATCAAAGAGCTGGTGGTTCAGAGGACTCCACCTTTGCTCCAAGCCTGATTCTGCCTGCAAGAAATACACAGAACCATGAAAACTGGCATTGCCTTTGTGCCATGAGACTGAGCACTGCTTTGTCTTGAAAATGATCCTTGCATGAAGCCTACGGGGAAAAAAAAAAAAAAAACAACAAAACTAACCCAGGATAAAATCCTGTACAATCTACCACAGCTTGTGTCACCAGAATTGCTGAAGAATGATGGGAGGCTCAGTTTTCTGTACTGGAAAAGCTACTCACAACCTTTACAAAACACTGGATTGGAAGCTGATGTCTTCAAAACAGAGCTCCACACCACCATAGGTACAGAGGAAAGCAATACCTGGTTTTCCTCACAAGGAGCCCTCACTATTGACCACACCTTTGACTTCCTTAAAGTGCACTTGTGCCCCCATCTCAGAGTGTCTCCTTCTGGAGTCATCAGCTGTGGATGTCTGCCTCTCTTTAATTCCTGACTTCAGCACCCCTCTGCTACGGTAAAAGATTATCCAAAAGAGAGTCAATCAAAGTAGATAGCATAGGTCTTTGTAAGAGGAGCCCTTTGGTTTAAGGAGCAATGAAAACTTCATTTAAAAAAACACACAACTGGCATCTGATTTAGCAGCCTTTGAACTCAGCAGCCTGAGTGTGGAAGTTCACAGTGTACGGCTATTTTTTCAGGTGGACATTACTGACACTTGGGGGTCATATTTTTCAAATTTTCTTTGCTATCATAACACTAAGAGATTTCTTTTTAAAACGAGGAAAAATAAAGCTGACACTCTAGAGAGAGTGAAGAGGACGATATGTCTCTTCTAATCCCTGGGGGGGCTTTTGATTTCAAATTGTGCAACACAGTGGACTCAGAATCTTCAAGAACAGCTTTGAGTATCGATATTCACTGGTGAGTGTATCACACTAGGTAAATTGAAATAGATTCTGAAAAAATCTGTTTTACAATGCACTAAGTATTACTTACAATGCATTAAGTATAAGAGTGCTTACACATAAAAATAAAAAAGCAACAACAACAACACACATGAGCTAACACTTTTTCATTGTTTTATTTCTATAGTGAAATTTACCTCCCCACATGGAGAAATAAAGCAAATAGTAATATAGCTCCCTAAATATAGTTTCCATAATGACCTTATAATAAGCAAAGCTGGTGGCCTCATGTGTTATATAGTTCTATTAAAGAAAAAATGTGCCTGCTTATTAACTTGCCATACCCAGCCATTTTTTGCTGAAGTTCTCAATACCAGGTCTCTACCCAAGCTGACTGGTTTTAAAAAATCTGTCAATTTTTTTTCAGATATTTTCTAAACTACATTAGAAACCCAATGAGGGTACTGTTCCTCCAAAATTTAAAATTCTAGCAGTCTTATCTTTGAGAGTTTCGAAGACCTTATGCTTCAAAACAGAGATCTGGTATTTGGCAGGGTGTGACCTTTTCAATGAGAGGTGACTTACCGTGCACACCCTTCAAAACGTGGTGAAACGTCAAGCTTCCAAAGCGTTAGATTTCAGCAGCTTCATGTCTCAAGATCTGGTCCCTGCTAGGCATGGTACAATGAAAGATCAACCAGGATTTTCTCAAAGTTTGCAAATTCCTGGCACGGATGGGTTGGAGCTGGATAAAGACTTGATGTGAGTTCCCGGGAGCTCTTTCCTCCGGTGTTCATGCCCAGCAAGGCACTGGCAGCCTGACTCAGAGGCTGTTGTTCTCATGGGACCTTTTGTTTTCCTGTCCCGTTGGGAATATCAGAGCACTCAGAGCTGTTGAGGACCCTAACAACAGCAGTGCTTTGAAGAGATGCAGTGCTTTATAGAATATATGTGTACATATTCAGGTATGCACACACCGTATCTAGAAGGGACGTATGTATCCGTATACACAAAGACACATTGACCATTCAGAAAACTCAGATTCTTGATACTTCAATTCAGTCCTTGAAATTCTTGAATACTTCGGATCGTCATTTATGTGTGCCTTTGTTTGCCATTCATAAAACATAGATAACAGTCTTTCCTTGTTTTATGTCAGTATTGTGAAAATAAGTTCCTTACTGTGTGAGGCCATGCAGTACTGCAGTGAGGAGTACCATAAACACATCCACAAGGACATGAGGAATTCTGTCTTCTGAGCAGCATTTGAATGTGGTGAGCTACATAAAACACGTGGCCACACACCAAATAGGTAAAAGGCAACACTGGATAGTTGTTCATTGTTTCAGGCACTGAGTCCAGCAAAGATCTCATGGAAGAAACAGAATTTGATCAGCTAATGAGGAATCTTATTTAAACATGATATTGATTCAAGGGCACTCTGAATTCTGGATTTGAGATCTTATGAGTATTTGCTTATGCATCTTCTTTTCTATCTATTTTATAACGTTCTTTCAAATTTGTTTGTGCAATACCATCTAAAGCATGAAGGATCACTTTGGCAATCAAGCACTGCCATTCATCTGCACTGTAGAATTAATTTCATTTGTGTCTGCTGAAAACAAACCGTGACGAACATACTTCTTTTAAAGCGTGCCAGTGTAAAATGACATTTAACATAGAAGATACCTTCAATTAAAAAAAAATTAATGAATCGGGAAAGAAATGAACAAAAGAAACAGTATGCCCAAGGAAGTACTAATTTAGACTAGCAGAGGGCTGAGAAGAGCTATTGAACAATTTCATTATCACATCCTTTTCAAAGAAGGAAGACTCCTGCTTTCCTATTTCATGATAATTGGATGAAGAAATGTGGGTGGGAGCACAATTCATTGCAGAATTTGATGAATTATTTACTAATTAAGGAGAGAAACAGGATAGTATGAGCTATATTACTTTGATATGAATGTTCCTTTTATTATATTATTTATACACATGCAATTGTTGCTTTTATTAACTAAGAGGTTAATCACTTGAATGGGATGCTTTGCATTCTTTACAATTACATACACCAGCAAATTGGCTAATTTTATGGGAAAAAAAAATAACCTAGCAATTTTTCTAGTACTTATCTGTATGGTGCAGTTTAATAACATTTTTGCACTGTGTAAAATGAATAAACCAGCTGGTCTCATGTTTTGGCAGCAGCACTGCACATTGCAACATGGCACACAGAGTCTCAGGAGCCCTCGTTGGGGTTTAGGCACACTGCAGAGGTGATGACACGCAACTCCCCAAGGGGTGGAAGATGAACCTGATGACGTACCATGTCTCCAGACAGGCTGTTTTACAGGGCAGGCTTGAGGATGACTTCAAAAATGGCTGCCTCATTTTTTTCTGTGGCTGAGAGTGCCATTTTGTTCTCGGGATATTGTTTCTGCAGCAAATTGATCACTGTCTAGACTGGATGAAATTAAAACTGCCCTACTCTATGCGTTATACCCTGCTCGGGCAGCAGATGCAGAGAACCCCTCCTGCACTCAGCCCTCAAGTTTCTGGGGCTGAAGGACTGATCCTGCCTGATCCTATGAAGCTTCGGTGTCTTTGCATGCAGAGCGCTGGTGCCAGTAAGCTGCCCCGGAGACTTTCACCCCATACCATCAGCCAGACCGGCGCTGCTAAGCGCTTTGATGTTAGTTCCAGATCTGCTGCTGCTCCCCAAAAAGCACATCCAGGACTTTGTGGAACTGGTGCTGTCCAGATTAAGATCAAAATAATGGAACCTGTGCCTGGAGGAAAAGGATTTTTCATCTGGACATCTCTTCATGGCTCGATCGCCTCACCAGAACTCCAGAGGAGCCCACACTGTAGCAGTCCACACCACTTACTTACAATTTTTTTTCTTTCACATACATACAGATTGTTAAAAAAGTAACCGAACATATGGTCTCCAGACAGAAACACCTACCTCTATTTAAAATATATAAAAATACGAAAGAATCTCTGTTCAGATTCCTCATTCACATGCCCCGCCCTTTCTTCCCTGATGCATATAAAGACATTGATATGTAAACTTCATTTGCTAGTCATTAGGAAAATAAGTAAAAGTACATGGTTTGGGTTGATGATGTAATAAGTTATTTAATGTTTTTCACTGATTCAATGGAAAAATATATCTTATTGTTCACTAGAGATGGGGGATGGGAGGTTAATATAGATTTTGATTTAGATATGAATCATTTTGGGAACATTAATGGATTTTTTTTTTTCAATTGTAACCACATGGGGTTTTATTAAATTTTAAAATGAAAAAAAAATGCAGATGGGGCAGCTCAGCCATCTAGCTCACTTTTCACATCTTCATAACATACCACGGCGCAGGCAAACCAAGCACGCATGACTGCAGCCCTGGGAAGGTCTGGGGAAAGCCTGAACCCTGCAGTGAAGGAGGCTGTTCTCCACTGCCAGGAATAGACATTTTCTCCATTTATCAAACTCTTCCCTTCTCAAGAGAGCACAGGAGCGCTCTGGCCAGCGCAGTTGTTCTGTGTGAGCATCCTTCCTTTGATACATATCACCAGGACACAGCTGAATATGATCCAGGAGCCCTCAATAGCTGAGTCCAGGAGAAAAACATTCATAACTTCTCCAAGTCTGAGACAACTGAACTTCCCCATCGCTTTGCAGCTGTATTCTGAAGAAGACACAGGTAAAACATAAATATGCAACTTGCCCAGGACATGGAAGTTAAAGGGTAAGGAAGTAATGATAGTAGGTGAGAAGCAGGGCCCATGCTCTCCAGCCATCCAAGGACGAAAGCGTCCTTACAGCACAGAAGCATGACTGAACTTTGAATTGTTATCAGGTTTGGCAGACAAAATTCACTTTCAGAGGATATCTTTGCACTTAGAAATAGTTGCTCCAAACAGACAAACAGAACACACACATAAATATAATAAATAAATAAAATATTGAGGAACAGTAGTGGAAAACCTTCCATTTTGTAACATGTGAAAAATGTGCTAAGGAAAAGCATAAGCATAGTGTTGATTATAGCAGGCACATTTTTCATGGAGTTGTGGATGTGAAATTGAAAGAATTTATTCGAGTGAATTTTCTTTTACCTTGCTGAAATGCTTCATTTTAGAAAGATCACATGAAAAACTCCATCAAAACTGACATCTCTTATTTATTCATTAACAAATCTGTCTTCCTTTTTTTAATGGAAAATCTATCAATCAAAACTTTTTTACTTGCCCCTACTTTTCCGCCTTTGAAAAAATCAATCCCCTGGTCTGGGCTGGGAACCAGCCCCTCGGTGCGTAGATGCACGAAAGGCTGTGTGGGGTACAGGGACCCCCGGGATGGGCACCGTCGGGCAGGGGAGTCAGGGAGGTCTCGTCCCCTCAGGCACCGCCGCTGATATTGTGCACAAAGCCGTTGGCTGGTCTGGGGGCAGCAGCAGGCTGACCTTTCCTTCCCGGAGCCTCAGCGTGTGGTGTCGCAGCGTAGAGGAGGAAAGGCGGAGGGTGGTGGCGGGGGGGGGAATATGTTTCTTTCAGACCTGCCCCCCAAATACGTACAGATTCTCCTAAAAGACCAATCCAGCCATGTAACTCTCTAATTTTTGAGGGCTTATTCGGTTCAAGGTATAAAGTCACAGGCTGAATCTGCAAAGAAGCTGAGCCCTGAGCGCTGCTGCTAACCTATAGCTAAAACAGAAAAAAAAGGCACCCAGCAGTGGTGATCACCCAGCTTGCAGGAATGTGCTGAACCAGCTTTGCACGTAATTTTGCCTCTTCTTGAAAAGGGGTGAAGTGAGTACCTTGACGGGGTAAGGCACTCTAATATAAGGAAAATCAAGAAGGCACAGTTTTCCAGGGGATGGATTCACATACTTTGAAGCCTGAGGATGCCGTCTGATGTTTTTCCCCATCTTTCCTAGCTTTAAGAGGCTTGCATTTGCCTGGGTGCTGTGTGAACGCTGCACTGGTCAAACGAACCCATTGTGACGCTTTGGTATGGCTGGGCTAGCTATATCTGCACTTTTTAAAATGAAAATTTAATAATAGCCCATATGGTTATAATTAAAGAAAAATCCATTTACATTTTAAAATGCACACGTTTTATTGAAAACAGCTTACATAAACACATCTGGAACACAGCTTTAGATAAAAAGCATATGCAGGGTCTGATTCTGTTATTGCTTATGCTGGAGTAAGTCAAAAATAACTCCATCAAAGTCAGTTCACAGGTGTAAGGCCAATGGGAGATCAGAATCTGACCTAGGGCCTTTCATTTCAACAAACAGAATATTGCCAAGTTTCACTTCAATCTTGCAACTTGGAAGAGGGGGGAACCAAAAGTTTATAGCCCATATGAAGAATTATTGTATTACGAGTAACTGAAGTTTATAGAACATTTTTTCCAATGGTTAGACCTACGGTTCCACTCTCCACAAAAGCAGACGGAAAAGCAGGCACTGACCTCTCAGCTTCGGTAGGTTTTTACTGAGGTCTGTACTCTGGGCAACGTTCAGGTTTCTTCCATGCTCTGCTACAAGTAGTCCATATTTCAGTCTATCTTGCAGAGTTAAAAAGAAGGGTAACTGCAAATAGTTGTATCATATTTAATCAGGTGGACTCTCCTAGTATTTCGCAATCTATCGCGTCTGGTTTGGCAGACATTTTTCCATGGGCTTCCCTCCTGTTTCAGGGATTTGGTCCATGCACAGGTATATGATACACAGAGCTAAAATGGCTGAAGTTCTCTACTGGTAGAGAGGGCCTGAGTACTTTCAACATGTACCGAAATTAACAGGCAATCCAATCTTTCAGCTCTGCTCAGAACAGGACCTCAGCAGTGACACACAAAGCAGACAGATGGGTTCACTAATTTGGAATAGCAGGTATCTTGGGGTTAAATGTATTCCCTCTTTAGCAGAATTCCAAAAAAGTCAACCAAAACATTACGGCAGGATGTTAAACGTGCAGTACATTGCATTATGGGACACAAAGCACATTCAAGACAAATACGGTCCTCCTTATTTTTGTCATGTATATGTTCTGCATCCAGCAGGGCAGTAAATTAAAACCACTTCACTGAGGTAATGGTAGATAATTTATTCTGCTTTTACACACTGTTTTTAGCTTCCAGACATGGGAGGAATAGCTCTCCCTTTGCAGACAACGTTCTCTCTTTTCCGGTGGGATTTGCCTCTCTGCTGACCAGCAAAGGCTCGGGATCTGTAAGATACCAGATTTATAATTTCATAAGTAACTAAAAATTAAAACCTTGTCATTCTGAGCGGGCTACGTGCTTTCATGCGTGTGTGTGTGTACATTATTGTGCTGAGACAGGCTCAGTCTGTGTCATGGTGTGACCAACAGGACGAACACGTGTACTTGCACACTTCATTTAATCCACTGCTATAATGCTATAATTTCTGGGGTAGGATGTGGCAAGCAGCTAGCAGTCCACTACTATATTATGAACGCTGTAGAAAACCACTGTATTTGCATATATTAAAAGCTCAGGCTGAATTTTAGGGTGGAAAGAATTAGTTACTCGGACTAGAATTTGGTCCTGAGACAAAAGCTACCACCTTCACCTTTTGAAGCGTGCCGTGGGATCCTTAATGACCACAGGTGGTCAAGACCTCAGTTTTATGTCTCATCTTAGAGAGACAGAGCAGCCTTTATAGATCTAGATGCAACTAACTGCTGGCAAAAAGCTGAAACTTTTACATTTAATGAAGCTGAGGATCTAAGAGCAAATAGCAACTATTGAACTTGTTATGGACAAACCCAGAGTCTGATTAAGTCCATGGAGCATTCACTCAAAAAAAGCAGCCCGTTGTGGTTTACATGTCAACTCTCCTTCACTGTTAAAGAAATCACTAAGTTCTCTGTGGTCTGTGGACGCAAAAAAAAAGCGTCTGCTCTGCCTACCAGGAGCAAAGACTGCGCTCCCAGTGAAGCCTGTAAGCTGCGCTGGGAATGAACTCCTCTGGGACTGAGCATCTCAGCTGGATACTCACCTCAGAGAAACATAGCTCAAAACAAGGCATTTGGCCTTTGCCATGCAATCACCTTGTTACTGCCATTAACACAGCACAGCGTGCTCTCGGAGCCGTCCGGGATGGGAGGAGTAGCCTAGAAGCTCCGAAGTGACGGATGATTTTTGAGAGCCTGTCTGCCAAAGGAGTCACGTGTCTCTCCCCTGGGATTTGTGAATTACCTTTCATGTTACAACAATAAGGTGTGTTATTTTAAACAGCTTTAGTTGGCAGGGCTTTATGGCAGGTCTGACAATGTACACAAATAACCCAGTGGAAGAAGTAAGGCTGTATTCTTTAGGGTCATTTCCCCCCCAAAAAAGTAGCATTAGCATCCCACTCTGGGATTTTGGGGGCTATGATTCAGGGATTGGGGTTGGTATAATCTGGGTTTTTTTCTTCTGAACTGGGCCTGGATATGTCGAATTCAGACCCCCTAAGCTTGTGCAGTTTGCAGGCCACTACAGCTCTGTGATGTTTTTGTGCTTTGCAGTCATTTTCTGCTGCTCCGCTGCCAAGCTTCGCAATTAACTGGAATGTACAAACATTTCTCCTGGGTTTGACGGGAGCAGAGACCTGTCTGTATGCTGAAGGTCATGTGAGAAGTTTCGGCAGGGTGCACTGTCTGAAGCGACAGCCTCCTGACATCCCCTTTGCAACCCAGTGTGCTCATTCTAGATGTTTTCTGACCATAGTTTGGCTGCTCTCAGTGTTTATTTTGGAGCTGGAAACTATACCCAAAAGGAGAGCGGTGTTTTTATTGCCCAGCGGGAGGCTGAGCCTGCGAATCGGATCTCATCTGACTCACCACTGTAGGAGAGAAAACAAGCACATCCTGAGGCTCGATCCAAGTGTGGAGTCCTTACCTAAACCCCCAGCCCCAGGGAACTCCAAAAGCTGGGGTTTGGCAATCTTTGAGTCTCTGAAGAGTTATCCAGAGACTTCTTCCCATGCAGTCAGCGTTTCAGTGAGGAGGCTTCCTATAGCAATAGGGGAAGATAAGCATTACTGGAATTTTGCATAATTACATGTAGTTTGAAGCGGGGGTTTTTGTAAACAGTATTCCCTTTCTGGTTTAAAGTACAGTTCTGGTTTATAATCCCTTTTAATTTTCCTAACGCATGAAAGCATGCATTGGAGGATGTATGGTGTATGCTGACTGATCTTACAGATCATATAAAAGGGAAAATACTAGGAATTATTCATATCTAAGTTACAGCTAAGTAAGGGCAAAGTAACTCCAGCTGAAGACATTGATACTAACTCATAGCAAAGGAGCTACTCGGGGTTGTGCATCTTGGCTGTCAGGCCCTCACAGGGGGAGCTAAATTTGAAAAATCTCAGCCTTAACTTCTGTGCTCGTCTGCCCTTTGTGCCAATGGCCTAAAAATAATTTCTCTGTCTTTGTTAAAGCAGTTTCACATCTACATATGAAAGTCACTATAAAATGTTAAGTGTATTGTTACTGTTCAGTACAGATAATGTTGACTTTGAAAGCAAAACCTATTCGCTTTTCACCATTCAGAAAAACGATATTGAAAGAGTACTAAAATAGGGCTTAACTGAAGGTAACACGAAAGCTATGAAGGGGGCTCCAAGGGAAGTGCTATGCTTTCTCCTCTGTTACAGACAAAGGTGAATGAAGGGAGCAGCAAGATTAGCAGGAAGTTATATTTTAACGCTGGAGACCTAAGAGAGAGACTCGTCTGAAAACAAAGTCTCTAGTCAGCAGGATGAATAAAATGCTGGGTTTCTTAAAAAAATAAGAGTTCCCAATCATAAAAAAAAAAAAAATCAAGCCTCTGTTTTTATTGCAATATTTAGTCTTCTGCTGTTCTGAACACCGAAGCGCAGAAGTTACGTGTCAGCAGACAAGGTCTCCACCTATAGTTAAAAGGGTAGGTTGGTTCCAATATGTGATATGACAGACGTGTGTAATATTGCGTAATATTGCACAGGGGCTATTTTATCTTTCTAAAAGCCATACTGTATAGGACTGAACTAGTTTTGCCAGTCCCTCTGATGGATACAAAGTGCAAAGTGGTATCCATATGGCCCTATGGAAGTATAACATCACATTCTTCCAGCTTATACAAGTTTAATGGCACTGAATTAGCATGGGCTGCCCTTTGGTGCTAATTCTTTCTGCACTCGGGGGGTTAAAGGAGCTTCGTACTATCCAGATGTTCAGTGGCTCCTGCAAATGAAAGATTAGCAATTTTTGCAACTGCTGCTCTTTCTTCTGCTCCCTTTTCAAATCTGATATTTTCCTTAAGAACTTGCTTAGTATCTGAGTCAGAGGAATCTCTTCCCTGAGGTAAATCAATCAATAGGCTGCACAAGAAAAGGAACAAAATGTAGAGGAGGCAGGCCTGAGTTGTATTAATTTGTTTACAGGAATTGCCTTCCAGGGACCAATATATTCGTCCCAGGGTTTCATTTTCCTCTGTGAAATAGGAATCAAACACAGCATTATTTCAGGGTATAAAAAGAATAATAATAAAAAGGAGCCCAAATTTCTTCCAAAACCCCCATCTTTTGTAGTGCTAGTGAATAAGTGCCCCTTTTAATTTTTCAGATTAGACTAGAGGTAAGCGATGCAGGTATCAGAAATACAGCTATCTTAACTCCCACCTGCCACCAACAAGGCTTCCTGGAGAGAAATAGGAAAAGTAGCCAAAATGAATTCCAATAAATGAATGCCAGTTTAATATCTACTAAGCCTGTCTTTTGTATACATAGGTTTACTCAGGTTCCTGCTGCTGCAAGAGCTGTTCAAGCATGGAATAAGTAGAGTTCCAATGAGACAAAGCCTTCTGCCTCAGCTGGCATTTAACAACCTGTTTTCTTGCTGCAGCTCAGCCAGAATTTTTCTAACCTTAACAGAATTGCTAGATTTCACATCTTGCTCTAATATGTACTTTTCCAGGGCTCCGGTTATCGTACAGGAAGCAATGAATCATCTGAAGCAGAAAGCGATGTTGGATGTGTGTTACTAGGACCATGACTGTGCTTTGTGAAACTTCCCTAATGAAGACATGCACCAGGCTGCTCTTCCCGTTCTCCCTCTGCCTTTTGTGGAGTCCAGAAATGTACTATGCCCAGGAACAAGCTCTTTCTTGCATAACTCCACCAGCTTCCACGGGAAAACGTGGAGATACTAGCATCTCGTATTACTAAAACCAATTTGGGGGCAGGCCGGTAATTAGTTGAAGAAAGTACTGGCTTAAACTCCTGACTACCTGAATTAATTGCTTATTAAATTTAATGGGCACTGATATATTTGTGTGACATTTATTCCCAGGGCCCTGAGGTCACTGCCAGCCTGACTCTCCATGCCCATCCTCCCCAGGGCTCCCCCCGGCCCTGCCCGTTGCTCCAAAATAGTGAGGGTCCTAGACCTCATAATCCCTTTGCCTACAAGGGGCACAGAACAGTTTGGGAGCATCGAGTGGGGTAAAAGGAAAGACGCACTTTGAGGAAAAGGGTTTTACCACAGCAGAGGACTCAGTTATGGACTTCCAAGGATTTCAGCGTGGCCCATCAGAGATACACCTTTGCAGCCTGAGGCACACAGGCAGATTGTAAAGGTTTCAAGTCTGGCATGGATCACGTGCAGGGTGGGCTGTGGCACACGTGCACCAATAGGTCACACATGCACTCACCTGGTACTGCTCTGGGACGGGAAGTTGTTGGCAGGGAGGCAGTTGTGTGCTGGGGACTCAAGACCATAGTGAAAAGGAGCTGCAGAACAAGGCAAACAGGTGAAATGCCAGTCTCTTTGCAGAAAAATCTCCAAACTTTACTGGACTTCATGAAATACAAGAATGTCTCCTTTGCCTATACGCGCACAGAGGCAGTAACCACCCCATTCTTTTTCACAATAGAATAAAGGATCTTGAAATCTGGGAATGGAGGGAAAGAGAAGGAGAGAGAAAAGAGCAGAAAAAAAAATCAAAAGTAAAAAACAAGCATCTTCCATCCATTTCGCTCATGTGAGGATCTCAAGGGATGGAAGAGCTGATTCTCTAGGACTTCTACTTAACTCTCACGTCTTCCTAGACATCTTTGACATGTTAGTGGCTGGCTATGCTTATATATTCTGAGGAGATCCATAGAATTTTATTGTGATGTGATCTGTTTAGCAATAATTTTTGCCAGACATGGTCCAGTTGCATACATTTGTCTCTTTTAAGCAAATGTTTCATTTTAAGTCTGGGAGGTATTACATCCCAACTCAAACAAAAGCAAAATCTCAGCAAGAGGAGACGTAAACCTTAACAGGTTACTTTCTTCTAGCATGAGATATCCTGAAAGCTGCTTTTGTAAACCTCGGGCTTTGGGAAGGTGGAGGGAGCTCCAGTGGCTGGTTAAGAGATTCCCGTCAGCAGCAGTTTGTGGATGCAGCAGGAAAGAGTTACAGCAAAGGGGGCAAGGAGCAATGGAGAAAGTTAATGATCAGATCAAAGAATCCCACTCTTGAAAACTAATAGCATTACCTCTGTGTTAGTAAGGCCTACAAACTCAATCAGAGCATAGCAAGTGGGAGAGTACGATACCTGGCACCACAACTTAATTCGGGAATTGTGCACTTCAGTGACGAGAGGCAGGTATTTGGAGGGCACTGAGTCAGCAGTGATGACAAACTCACCACAGAGATTCTGCTGATCTATCAGACTGTAGCTGCTGTTGCCCAAGCAGCTAGCTCAAATCCAAGGCTGTGCGGGTTGCTCCCATTAGGGTGAGAAAATCATGACGATCCTACTATTTTGGATATAGTTCCTTTTATTTTGCAGAAATGCATGAGGTCTTGCTTCCCAGAGCACGGGCAGACAACCAGACAACAGGAGCCTGTTTCACTTTTTACGGCTCCTGGCTTCTTTTAGTCAGCATTCAGTCCCCAAACTCTCTCTCCAGGTAGCTGTTTTGTTTCAGGGCCACATTAGTAGTGCTCTTGCATCTGTCTTGTTTTACCTCACTGACTCTTCCCTCTGTTGCTCTGGTCTTTCTGCTGTTTCTCAGAGACACTGAATTACAGCCCCGCGTATCAGCCCACAGTTTGCTGTGCCAGCCACCAGGGACATTGATTTGTTTTTAGCTAATGATGTGGCTTTGTGCAAATTTTAATTATTTCTGGTTTGGGGAATGGTCCTTCTCTATCAGATCCCTGATATCACGAAAGGACGTTTGTGGACACACTACCACTATCTGAAAAGAAGGTGGAAGACTAGTCCCATCAATTGAAATTCAGTCCATCTTGTGAGAGTAGTTTAAAGCTCTGCAGGTTCACTAAATAATTTTTTTCTGCCGGCTGTCCAGTGAAACAAGTCTCTTGCTCCAGTAGGAAACATGCACTTGAACCTCAAGCCAGTGTCAAGAGATGACGTTATAACCACCACAACCTTGTAGGCTTCAAACGCAAATCAAATATTCACAAGACCAAATAGTCTCTTGGAAAGACCAGACAGAACGTGAGCTCCATCCCATATAACAAGCCTGTGCAATTCAGAAAATATCTTGGGGCAATCAAATTCTACAAGGAAGCCATGGTCACTAGAAAACATCACAACCTTACCTCTCCCCCACTCCTTTCCTCTATACAATGGGAAACCATTTTCTCTCTCTGACACTCTATCCCTATTTATATTTCCCTTCTGCCACTCAGCTCAGCAATAATTCCGCAGCACACTGTGTTCCTTGAGTCCGGCTGGCCTTGGATCACACTGTCCAAGGCATCAAACAAAACATCACCAGTGGACACCTCAGGGCAGGAACAGTATCTCGGCCACATCAGAGGAGTTACCATAATTTAGCAAATAAGAATGAGAGTACCAGTAAGAAAAGTCACCTTGGCTGTCCAGCTTCTTCTCTCCTTGAACTCCAATGCCTTCTTGGCTTTTGAAATAATGTAGCACAGAAAGCTGGTCTCCCAGGCACTGAGTTTCTTCTGCTGGGCTCTAGCCAGCTGCTCTCTTTGCCTGCTTTCTCTCTTCATTGACAATTTATTGGCTGCCCTACACCTATTTTTTTTTTTTTCCTCTTAAATTTTCTCTTTTCTGGGCAAGCTTTATACTTGACTCACCTGCCCGTATATTTCCTCTGTACTTGAGCAAGAACATGTCAACAGCAAGGAAAAAAAAAAGAGCCGTCCCTCACGGAACCTGCCACGGTGCCACGGCTCTGCCTGTTAACATCAAAATACAGCATGCTTGGGAAATGAAACCGCTCTTCCATTTCAGTGCTACCTCCTGCTTGTACCTTTATACTTGCCTTATTTGGATCATCTCAGAAGGCTCTGGAGGATGGTTTCAAACATCCCTGCCTCCCAGCTCACCGGTAGCCTCTCCTTGCACTAGGCTCTGAGCTCAGTTTCCCTATTCCCCCTTCCAGTTGCTATGCCCAGCGGCTCCCATGGGTATTCATTTCTATGCTCGGCTTCAGAAAGCATGTTTAAAATCACTTTACATTTAAATTAGCTAAGGGCCGTAATGTTTGGATTATGACTAAAGAGCAAGCGTGTAGTAACTCTTTCCTCTCCTTTGAAATTTAACATCTAGATTATGGAAGGATGGAATTTTTCCCTCTCCGGCTCTGCCTTCATCCTTTCTCTCAGCAGGTCCTCATGTCCAGCGCCAGTAGGAATAAACAGCCTGTCCGTGCTTGGGACTAATCAGGACTGGCCACAGGATGTCACTATTACTCCACAAACATACCAAGAGTGAGGTGTTTGTTTATAGAAGGGCAGGGTCTGATCTTTAATTGTTTGCAACTCATATTTTGCCAGCATGCTCAGCTCTGGTGTGGTACTTCAGGATACACGTCCTGATGCTCCTCAACCGAGCCACAAGCCTGTGTAGGATTTGGCAATGTGCGTTAAGATGCAACTTTAGTGCGCGTGTGCATGTGCACACACTAGCTTCAATTTGCCCTAAATCTACACAGCTCTTGGATTTCACCTTGGATATGGGATTCAAACAACCGAAGTCAGCCAAGGATTGCTTTGTTTCAAGCCAAAATCACATTAAGCCTCTGAGTATCAAATGCTTCCCTGTAAAATCTTAAATCAGCCTAGGTCCCCTCCAACTCAGCCTAGGCTCGTAAAACTTATGGTAAAATTCAGTTTCAAGTTCATAACAAAACCCAAAGGCGGGTTTCAGGTTCACTTTTGGATTTTGTTCTGAATGTTTGCCTAGCTCTGCTCAATGCAAGGTCACACAGACTGGGTGGGGGAAAGACTTTTTAAAACGTTTCCATCCTCCAAAACAGAGATAAGCACATGACTGTGAGCTGGTGCAACTGTGGGGTGAAAATTCAAGTGCAGCAGCAGATAGAAATGTCCCTTCAGGAGAAGTAAACCTTCATAAACGCAGACAGAAACCAGGCTAAGTGAAAGGGTCAAAAGAAAACTTCCTTATCCTGGGAAGCTATCAACGTGTCAGCATAAGGACCCTTGATCTCCTCTCCCGCTTGCCTCTTCAGCACCTTGTCCTTTCCTCCTTGTTTCCTGAGATGTATGAGCTGCTGTGCCTCAACTCTGATGTCCTGGGGAATCTCCAGCACCCTCCCATGCCAGTAAATTTTACTATTCACATCTTGTTCACAAAACATCCCAATTCACCAATTCAAATGTGTCCTCTGGTTATATATTACCCTTTATTTGCTGAATTCTGAGAACTTATTCCATGTTTACACCTCACTATGTTGAATTCAAGGGGTTTGTGGTTATTGGTACCAATTATTTTTTTCTGGAAAAGCATTATAAAGATTCAGATATTACTGGCAACTCAGAAAAAAACGCACGTGTACAAATACTATTATGTTCTTAATTTGTGCCTCTTTGTGCAAAACTTGGGTGATAGACTGAGGCTTCTCTTACAATTTCAAAACCTTTTTGGTAGCAGTGGGCATAATTTTTACCCTTTGGATAATGAGGTAACTAAATCACCAGAGATAGTCATATCCTATTTCTATATAAAACAGAAATGTTTTTCTCGGTATTGGTTCAGGAATGCCTGTTCTACAGTGCTGGTGTTGTGATGGGTAACAGGCAGCAGGTAACTTGTGGAAAAGAGACTTCTACAGAAGATCAATTCAAGCAGACCTATCTAAAAATATCCTACCTGGGCAGACTTTATGAAAGTTAGGAACGTTATTTTGGGAATTGAACTTCACTGGGATGACCTTGGTGGGCTAAGATCAGTTAGACAAAGGCCATTAGAAAAATCTAGAAGAGGATTTATTTGGTTTCTGTGAAGCAGAAATATAAAAATCTGAAAAAGTGGAGAGTTTCTACCTTATCAGAGATGGAGAGTGTCCACAACTCTTATTTTGTGTTCGTCTTTTTCTGTAGTCTCAGTGCCCTGTCACCAAGTCCCATGGGATTTAACAATAAACCTCAGACCTTAGCATTTGCTAAATCTCACTGTCTAACTTGAAAGACTCTTGATTTGAACTTTGCCTGTTTACCTAATGCTTTTTGTGCTGTGTCCTGCCACCAAGAGATAGAAGGAAACATCATGCAGCTGGAAGACTTCCCTTCCAATTCCAGCTTCCAGCCAAAAACCAATGGACCAGGGAGGAGGCTGCTATCTCTAGGGAGGAACTGCTGCTCGAACTTGGCAGAATTACAACTGTCCACCTGAATTTGACTGTTAGCAAGCTTCCTTTTCAACCTACTCTTTCTGTTGCTTTGTATATCTGCTTAGGCACAGAAACTGAGCTATCGAAACAGCTACAGCTACAGCTACAGTATGTTGAGAAACCTTGAGCCAGGCTGGTCCAAAGCTACACAGGTAATGAGTTTAAGAAAGTGGCTGTTTACACATTTAATGAGGTAGATATGAACCTTGTATTTTTCATGTTATTATGGTTACCATCAGTCTAGGAAAGAATTTGTCTCAGAGCTGGCTGGCTGGGCTAGTTTCAGTCACACTGAAAGAGCAGAAGTGGCACAGCCTGCCCTAAAAGCTGGGTGAAAAAATAGCTGGTAAATATCTATACTGAACTCCGTGCTCCCATGGCTGTATTGCTAACACCACTGGAGACAGCTAGCTTAAAGCTAACTGGAATATATCTCATGATCTGGCTTGTCATGTCCTCAGCCTACCTCTTTGCTCCAGAGAGGCAGCCATCTACTACAGGTCCATACAAATAGCAGTTTCTATCCCCCCCACCCCAATAGCAGTTCAGTGCTGAGAAAAGGAGAGGCTCCAGCCTCCACAGCACTCTTCCCAACACTCCCTTCGGTTCATGGGCTGTCCCCCCCTGCAGGGAGGCACATACCAGGCTTTCATCCCACAGCACACACCCTTTACTCTTTGTGCAGATATGGAAGCTCAAGGTAGGTCAGCAGACAGCACGAAGAGGTTGGGCACACAGGCCAGCTCATATTTCCATTGTTTAAGAAATTGATTTTTAGACATACCTGTGGTTCAATTAATAACATAGATCTATGTCATGTCTCATTGTCATTAGCAATGATAAATGATTGTGAAGCTGCTATCACAGGGAGTTGAATCATCTGATCAGAACAGAGCATCACCAGTGTAATCCACCTGCCTGACAGACCAGGCTCCTCTATTTTTGTGTTTATCTCTCATTTTTTCGTGCAAGTACTTTCTGTGACAAGAATCTTCATCTAAGTAACCCAGTCTCCAGCTCTTTATCCATAAGTTTTGCATTTAATACCACGTCCTTTATAGCTGAACCGCAGCTCTCAGAGCAACAAAGACATGTGGATGCATCCAGCAACTCCAGTCCCTTTCTATCTGTCCGGTTGCAGTGATGATTCCACCAATTTAGATTAGATTCGGGAGTCATAATTTGCATAACTTACACTTGTTATTCTTACCCACATCACACAAAGAGCATAGTGTACATGGAGGTACATCAGTACATCAAGATGCTTCTGAGACCTTATTCCTCCAGAGGCAAGTATGGCAGTTCATGTTAGAAATCACTGCACTGAAGCCAAATGCTTATAGCAGAGATATAAACAAAATTGGACTCACGCTCCTTCCTTAGCTATTGCTGAATCTCAACCACTACACTTGACATTTTATGTTGTGCCTTTAGACAAGTGCCATAATATTTGAGTTAAATGTCTCATTTCCTCTTTTTTGTCTATCTTAAACCTCTCTCTGTGCTTTACACCTTAAAATTGCCTTGCAGATACTAATGTATGGCTGTATGCTTGTATCCTGATACTAGAGGTCAATGAGGAATAAGGACACCTGTCAAATACGGTATTATCTGGCTCGTCTCATTTAGCTTTGGGAGTAGCAGAGCTGCTTTGAGGTATCAGAAGAAAGCACAGCAAGATTTTTTAAAATCAGTCTGAATGCATACATGGTCAGAGAGCTTTCAGGTGGCACTTCAGCACGTAAGGGTTGAATTGATTTTCTTTGGTTTAGCCATTCAAGTCACAAAACAGGTTAAATACGAAGGTAATGATTTTACAATGTATCCACTAGATGGTAGCCTATCCTTATCCTTTCTATTTACCAATTACCTGACCAATGATCCATCTCAAGAAATCTCATATTTCTGCCGTCAAGGAGATACTTGCCCAGTGGATCCTACCATGTGAGCAGGGAAATGCAACTCATAAAAATTCCTCCTTGTCATAAATGCACTTGCCCACTGTCCCATTCAGATCTGGTGGAGGTTTTAGTGATCCTTAGGAAGTACCCAAGCAGTATAACCTAAATAATCCTGGCATCTGCAGTTACATTCTTTTCATTACTTCAAATTCAGAACAGCCATTCACATTGGTCAACACAGTGGTTTTCCTGCTTACACTGCTACCTATAAAATTATGATACTTCTCATTTAAAACAGCTTTTCTAGAGCATGATTAGCCTTTTTAAAAAGGTCAAATTCTGTACAGAAAATCTAAGAGATTTTTCTGCATAACACTTTTGAAAGAGATAATCAATAGTAGGTCAATATATAAGTCTTCCTCTGAGCCTTCCTGGAAAAGATCAGGATAGTAATGATTTTTGTGTCTCTTAAGCAAAATGCATTTTTTTGATCCATTTTTTCCCAATACAAATAAGAAAAGAGAGAGAGAAAGGGAGAGAAATACATTATTAATAAGTATCATCCCTCTTCACAACAGTATCTATGTACCAACAAAGAGAAATACAATCGCCAAGGACTTTAAAGGAGAATTGAAAACAATAAAGATTGCAGTATTTTGTGTTGTGTGTGGCATACACTGGTTGAAATAAAAGTATGCCACACAGCAGCTTTTCTGCTGTGCATGCCTCTCCTCTCTGTCCTCGCAGTGCTGCCAGGTAGGAGGTTGCAGAGAGCAGCAGGTGTTTGACAGACCTTTCACTTTAATGACGTTATATCAACATGCCACAAAATGCCGCAGCTACCTCTAATTAGCTGCATAAGCATTTTCTACTCATATATATATATATATAAAAATATCCCTCCAGCAATTCCACTCCAAGCTGGTTCCACCAGCCCCTGTGAGGGACTGCAGATGTGTCTGAAGATCAAGGCTCTCCAAGGCAGTTGACAGGTCTCTGATACTGAACTTGAAGGTATTCAGGTGAAAACTTGGGACAGAAGACACCTCAGAGAGCCAGCATGAGCCCTGACTTCTGTCCAACGCAAAGAGGTGACCATCAGCCATTACAGCATGGCACAGATTGCAGGCTATTCTTAGCCTTGAAAGCACACTGTCTAGATACAAGGATATTTCTAGAGCTGTTGTGTCATGAATTTCTCTCCTAAAACTTTTAAAAAAATAATAAAAGGTAACATAAGCCTAATTGGCAGGATTCCTATGTGCAGATCTGGAAGTACATTTACACCCTAAATTGTTTTTACTCAGCAACTGAAAATGCTTCCCTAGTTTCTGCATCTCATTTGTATGATACACGGCAGTTAATAGAACACTTAGGAGAGTTATTAAAAATGCTCATTCCATACCATCTTTGCCATTTTTATATTATACCAAGGGGAGTGAAGCTCACTAATGCAATACTAAAGCCCTTCAGAGTTCTGACTACAGTACTTTTCTTGTGTAGTTCATGTACCATGAGTTCATATAGTGTGGTCTGAATGAAAAGAAGAGAAATATAATAAGGAAGGTCTCCTCTGACTTCAACTTGTGCTTGGTCATTCAGCCAAGACCAAGTGGAAAAGAAGCTGACCAGAAGTGTCCTTCTATATTCATCTATAGGAAGGCAACTATGGTTAAATATTACAGGTTAGTGATAAGGTATTTGTGCATTACCTACTGGGGTGGGTTGGCCTTTGCTGGCTGTCAGGTGCCCACCCAACTGCTCTCTCACTCCCTCTCCTCAGCAGGACAGGGGAAGAAAATAAGATGAAAAGCTCGTGGGTCGAGAATAAGGATAGGGAGATTGCTCAACAATTACTATCATGGGCAAAACAGACTCAACTTGGGGAAGATTAATTTACTTTATTGCCAATTAATAACAGAGTAGGATAGTGAGAAATAAAAAACAAACCTAAAACCATCTTCTTCCCCCTGCGACCTTCTTCCCAGGCTCAACTTCACTCCTGACTCTTCTACATCCTCCTCTCCTCCAAGCAGTGCAGGGGAATGGAGGTTACGGTCAGTTCATAATGCTTCATCTCTGCCACTCCTTCCTCCTCATGCTCTTCCCTGCTTCAGCTTAGGCTCCCTCCCACAGTATACAGTCCTTCATGAATTTCTCCAACATGGGTCCTTCCCACAGGCTGCAATTCTTCAAGAACTGCTCCAGCGTGGGTCCTCTCCAGGGGGTGCGGTCCGTCAGGAACAGACTGCTCCAGTGTGGGTCCACCATGGGCTGCGGTCTCTGCCAGAAAACCTGTTCCTGCATGGGCTTCTCTGTGTGGGCTACAGCTCCTGCCAGGAGCCTGCTCCAGCTTGGGCTTTCCATGGGCTGCAGCCTCCTTCAGGGCATGTCTGCCTGCTCCAGCATGGGGTCCTCCATGGGCTGCAGGGGAACATCCTGTTTCACCATGGTCTATTCCAGGGGCTGCAGGGGAATCTTTGCTCCAGCACCTGGAGCAACTCCTCCCCCTCCTTCCTCACAGACCTTGGTGTCCGCAGGGCTGTTTGTCTCACATTTTTTTCACTCCTCACTCTCACAGCTGCTGCCCGGTGTTTTTCACCCTTTCTTTGCTACATTATCACAGAGGAGCCACCAGCATCACTGACAGGCTCAGCTTTGGGCAGCAGCGGGTCTATCTTGGAGCCAGCTGCAACTAGTTTTGTCCAGCACGGGGGCAGCTCCTGGTCCCTTCTCACAGAAGCCAACCCTGCAGCCCCCCTTCTACCAAAACATTACCACGTAAACCCAATACATTTAACTTTTCATCACATCAAATAAAACTCCACATCTTTCTACATTTAGGATAATTATAGAGTCGCTCACCCTGCTGGACTAAAAAGCGTCCCTAGTTGTTCTCCTTCTCCTCTCCCTCTGATACAGAGACATTACAGGCCTTATTGCTGCTTCTGGATAATTCACAGTCTGAAGGACCGTCTCCTTCATTTCCTACATCCCCTGCTAGGGATATCAAAATCCCAGAAGAGAATAAAATGGAGAAATGCAGCCAATTGCAAAATGTGCTCATCAGTTGTTAAATTTTAAGTGCTAATATCTGACACAAGAAAATGGAAGTCTGTGTAGTGTGATCTCAGGCATTTTGTACTGGCACATGAAGAATGCAGCTATGCTGATGCTTAAGGAGAAGTCCCCAAGCAGCACTGTTGATCATTTAATGAAAAGTTCTGCTCGGAATTTAATTGCCTCTAAAAGAAAAATAGTTGAACACTATCCTGATTTTTAAAGAGAGGAAAAGAAAGTAGAGATTACACAGTCCCACAATAAGCATCAATCATGCTCATGCTGCAGCTACAGCATTCTGTACACCCAGTTTTTGAAAGGATACGGCAGAGGCAGGAAACAAGATGAATAGGAGCCTGATGTGGTTTCTGTATGAAAGGAACCAAAGAGAATGGGACAGTTTAGCACAGAGAGATGAATAGGAACAGGCAAACTGCTGTACTTAGAGTAGTATGTTATAAAGAAGAAAAATGACATGCTCATAGTTATCATAGAGTACAGTGAATTATTCTGAAAGGCTGGTGAAAGGAAATACCTTCTACATACCCTGCAATTAGTCTTGTTGCATCAAGATAATATCAGTGTAAATCTCTGGTATGATCCAAAAGAGGATGCTTCAGAGTCCAGCTCCTGATCTGAATCTGAACTTTATAGCTAGAATGAACTCGAACATACCTGTTAAAAAGTACTAAGACTTGTCAGAGAGAGAATATATGTTGCAGAAACAAATGACATCTGTACGCAAATGACACCTGTATTTCATGTTTATCTGCTTTCCTGCATTATACATGAAAGTCATAGTTCCCGTTTAGCATAACATCACTTATCAATGAAGTCTGAAAAGAGAATGCCATTTCAAAGGAAACCTTTGCCCTTGACAGTGGCAGTGGCTGCAGAAGCAGCTGTAAATGGTTAAGGACTTACTTGCCTAAGGAGGTCCTTGGGGTAGAAGCTATTCTTCAAATTGGTATCTTATTTCATCCAAAATAATGTAAGAGGGTCAGCAAGGCCTAAATCCCAGCACTTAGGCAAACCCTGATAAGTAGCAGGCAGCACTGTGCAGTGCAGCGTGGACAGCTGCACCCGTGTGCTCATTACATGCCATTGATCAGGACATTAGGAACTCCCCAGAAGAACCCGCATCAACAAAAATTTCCACCTTGTTAAAACAGAAGGCCAGTCCCCCTTCCTCCAGTGATCTTTCACCCCAGTGTTGGCATGCCAGCAGGACTGCACAAGAACATTCTCTGCAAAAGATGGTGTGCAATCAATAATGGTTTGGATTAGGGATAGCTACAGTGGGGGAAAAGAAAACTCCCGCTGCAGACGAGCTCCAGCTGAGATCTATGAGGCATTCAAAGTGGGCCAGGATGTTTTATTGGTAAGGCAGGTCAATCAACATGTAATTGATTTTAATTAGCACTCTCTTAAACTCTTCACATGCAGCCAGCTGTTAGCTTCATCACTAGCAGGTGAATTTCATAAAAAAAAATTATGTACAAAATACTTCCCTGCAACATGAAAACGTGAAAGTAAATTATTTCTAAGCTGGTCCTTAGATGTAGAAACTTTCACCAGTTGTTCATTAGTATGAAGGCAACCATTCCAGCATCACTGGCAGCTGGATTTTTAAGGTAGCTTTTCATCCTTGGGGGGCTAATGATCATTAAATAATGACACATAAACCCAAACCACATTGTGCTGGATAATCTTTCTGCAACCAGACAGTTACATCCACATAACACAGTGATGTGACTATTGATTACATTACAGGCTAAGCCACGGCTATTTAATTAATTTCTGCTGAAGTCTACTGGGTAATTTGCTGAGGAGTGCTCTGTGGGAAGCACTATGGCAGCTGCTATATGTTGACTTCAGGGCTGGTAGCTCTGATAGTGACCAGCAGCTGTTCCCCAGGACCCTGGGAGGATGCTAGAAAATATAGGATCTCTGCAGGACTGTAAGAGACATCTCATGTCTTGGTGCACTCTGGTTGAGGTTTACTCATGGGCCAAATCAGGTTGAAAATCTGCTGCTAAGGTAACTCTGATTTAAGCACTCATTTCTTCTCCCTTAAGTGGTTTCTTTTGCCCTCGCATTCCCTGCTTGACTCCTCCATCTCATATGCTCTTCTCAGTTTCTTTTCCCACGGGACAGCGAGACAAGGAAGTACTATTCCATACAGCACCTTGTTATGTACTATCCCATAAAGTGAAGGTCCCTAAGCACGTACAAGTACCTCGGCTCTATTGATTACAGCAAGATTTATAAACTAAATCCATTTAAAAATTCATGCGAGGTTTTAGAGCTGCAGCTATCGGCACCGAAATCCCACATTTAGATCATCCAGTCACCACCTTTCAGCTCCTGTCTCAAACCCTTTAGGAGTTTTCTGTACAGAAGTGTCTACATCTTCAGTTTTAATTTCATTAACAGTCTTGAAGGGCTGCCCTCGAGCACTGTACTCTTGACAGAACTGAGCGGGTTGGCACCGGTTTCCTGCATCAGCCTGGCTGTTGCTCATGAAGCAGACGTTTCTCCACACCTCTCCTCTTTGCATGACTCAGCACAAAAAGCGCTCCGAGTGCCAGCGGCAAGCTGGATGCTACAGAAAGGCCACTCAAAGAGCAGCCTGGGTGGTTAGGGCACCATTCCCTGTGCTGCTTTTCCAAGGTGTGAGCTGTCAGGGGGAGACAGAGGGATAATCCCTTCCTCTGCCAGGGGAAGCTTGGAAGCCGCCGAGACAACCAGGTGATGGCAGAGCGAAGGGGGAGAAGAGCGCTCATTCCCTCCTGGGGAAGCATTCCCACTGGACATCAAGTAATTATGTGTGAAACAGGTCTCAGAGAGAGAGGAAATCCTAATCTCAAGGAGTGTCCCTCAGTGAGGGATGGCGCCAAATGCAGGTCTCTCTTCCAGCAAACACCTCACTAGTCGAGTTTATGGTAAAGGTGCATTCCATGCAAAAGGGAATGACCCCAGCAGAATGGAGAAGGAGCAGACGTGAACAACCCCATGCACAGGGCCCTTCACCAGCTTTTAAAAATCACCATTCAAATCCCCTCAGGCAGACAAGGAAATGGTACAGAGATCGCTCCCAGGGACCGGAGCAGGACAGCATCTGAGCTGCGCAGGAAGGAGCAGATCCTCACTGGTCTTAGAGAGGGTCCAGTGCTTGATTGCAGGGAACAGATGAGGATTTGGGCTTCTAAGAGGGCAAAAAAATTCTTTGTGGATGAAATAGCGTGCCTACCTCCTGGAGCAAGTTGGACACTGCTCTGACATCTCTTGAACAGAGGCCAACTCTGCTGGGCCACTGTGGACCCTGTTCTGCCCCCAGTGTGCTGAGACCCTGTGTTTGCTGCAGGGGAAGCGTGGGTCACCAAACCCAGAGCTGCAGACGTAGCTCAGATCTCAGGACTGGGACAGCTAAGGAAAAGCGTGGTGTCGGAGTGGGAGTCCTTCTGTGCTCTCCCAGCAGGAGCTTGGCCGCTTTGGACCTTCGCTGGTGGATATTTGGATGCTACAAAGAGCTACTGTCGCATGTTCTGAAAATTCATATTTGAGCCGAGAGCTATGTACCTGGGTCCTGAGGAGCTTCCCATGCCCTTGGCATGCAGAAAGTCTGCACTGGAGCTGTGGGTTCGTCCTAAGCCTCAAGCTGGAATGACCAAACCACTTTTCTTCCTTTTCTGCTCACTGGAGAAAAGAGAAAAATGCGTTTCAGACTCAGCATTTAGTGTTCAGGCAGCCCCTGACTTGTCATGGATTTAATTCAGGTACACCAATAGTCCACAGACTAAATTGCATCAAATATCTAGGACTACTGAGGAAAAGTAGCTGTCATTTTTTCACATTTTTATGCATGACAAAAATACAAAATTTCACAGAAAAAAATCACTTTGGTAAAGTTTTTTTACCCATTCTTTAGAATCATATAATCATAGGGTTGGAAGGGACCTCTGGAGATCATCTAGTCCACCCCCCCTGCCAGAGCAGGGCCACCTTAGAGCAGGTTGCACAGGAACGCGTCCAGGCAGGTTTTGAATGTCTCCAGAGATGGAGACTCCACCAGCTCCCTGGGCAGCCTGTTCCAGTGCTCTGCCACCCTCAAGGTAAAGAAGTTCCTCCTCATGTCATGGAACTTCCTATACTCAAGTTTGTGCCCGTTACCTCTTGTCCTGTCACTGGGCACCACCAAAAAGAGCCTGGCCCCATCCTCCTGGCACCCACCCTTTAAGTATTTATAAGCATAGATGAGGTCCCCCCTCAACCGTCTTTTTTCCAGACTAAAGAGACCCAATTCCCTCAGTCTTTCTTCATAAGAGAGGTGTTCCAGTCCCCTAATCATCTTGGTAGCCCTAGAGAAGAAGAAGTCACCATCCCACTCTACTCAGTGCTTGTCAGGCCACACCTGGAATACCATGGTCAGTTTTGGTCCCTGCTATGAAAACAAGCACCGGGATACAAAACAAGCAGGGACACAAACCCCTTTTAGGGGTAAAAGAAATTGTTCATTTTCATTTGTCAAGTTTTCCTTGTTGTTTTTCAATGTGACATAGTAATGGATTATGCAGGCTTCATCCCAAGCATGCAATAATTACTCTGTGGATGAAGGTTTTATAGTCAGGGCATTTAATTGGGAACTTTTCACACACACTCATTTTCAAATACATAAATAAATAATCTCAGAAGCAGCTAAACGCAGCAAGTACTAGTAGCTGAATTAAACTTGCATATTTCTGAATTTCACAGTCCCATTGCCTGAGGAAAGAGTAAGAATCATAGAATACCAGGTTGGAAGGGACCTAAAGGATCATCTGGTCCAACCTTTCTTGGAAAAAGCATGGTCTAGACAAGATGGCCCAGTACCGTGTCCAGCTGAATCTTAAAAGTGCCCAGTGTTGGGGAATACACCACTTCACTCGGGAGATTATTCCAATGGCTGATTGCTTGCAGTGTTAAAAATTTTCCTCTTGTGTCCAGTCGGAATCTCCCCAGGAGTAACTTGTACCCACTACCCCTTAGTCTTTTCCATGTAACACCTTCTTTGTAGCCACCCTTTAACTACTGAAACATGGTAATAAGATCTCCCCTAAACCTTTTTTTGTTGAGGCTGAACAAACCCAGTTGTTTCAGCCTTTCCTCATACAGCAGGCTTCCCAGTACTTTGATCATCTTTGTGGCCCTTCTCTGGACCTTCTCCAGCCTGTCCAATTCTTTTTTCATAGCAGGGACCAAAACTGACCATGGTATTCCAGGTGTGGCCTGACAAGCACTGAGTAGAGTGGGATGGTGACTTCTTTATCTCTGCTGGTGATGCCCTTGTTGATGCAACCCAACATCCTGTTGGCTTTCTTTGCTGCAGCAGCACACTGTTCACTCATATCGAGCTTGTTGTCCACCAGGACCCCCAGGTCTCTTTCCACAGAGCTGCTCCCCAGCTGGGTAGATCCCAACCGGTGCTGCACGCTTGGATGATGTTTTCCCAGGTGCAAGACTTTACACTTGTCCTTGTTGAACTTCATAAGGTTCTTGTTAGCCCACTCTTCCACCCTATCCAGGTGTTCCTGCAGGGTGGCTTTCCCTTCTGAAATGTCCACTTCCCCACTCAGTTTGGTTTCATCCTTTGGTAAGAGAGTGTGAGACATTATAAAGTGGCAGAAAAATACCGAATTGGTTGGAAAAGCTGCCTTTCCCCTTTTGGTGCTAGTGCTTGCTGTGACAGCACTCAGCAGAGCTTGGTTTGGTACCAGAATGGCACTAAAATATAATTGCTACAAAGGTGACCAGTCTGATACACGGACCCAAGTTGTGGGGACTTTTTTTCCCTGACCGTGAAAGAGAAGAGAAGCACTTAACAGAACCAAGCTGAAATGAAGAGGGCAGGTCCATGGTCCAGGCCAGATTGGAAGAAAGGATGAGGTCTCTGTTGTGTGAGATCCATTTTGCCCCCTTTTTTATTCACTTATTACCACCTACATGATGACTAGTTAAACCCTCATGGTGATAACTACAGCATAGATTTTTTCTGGCAGCTGAAGCAAAACTTCATTGATTTGACAGCATCTCAGATAAATCACATACAGATCTAGAATGCAAGATTTCCCTGGCAAAAAACACAATTTGAAGGGAATTCAGACAACTCCATCAATAGCGACCAATACAGCTGAATATCAAGAGGGAACGTATAAAGGAGTAAAAAACTTTTTTGGGGGTCAGAAAATTGTCTGTAAGAAACACGTGATAAATGTAGATTACAAAATGCCTCTAAATTTGACTGTGCGTGGAAGTTGGCTGAAACAGCAAATTGGACCAGTTTTGATATTTTAAAATTTTATTTCAGCAACAAATATTTGCTTTTTCAAAAGGAAGAAAGGGAATAGCACAAGATTGCTCATAGAAATTTGGAAAACAATTTGAAAATAAGTCCTGGTGGTGTCAATATGGACTTTTGTAAGTTTTGTATGATACTGTGCCAGGCCCAGCCAAGAAGACTCGTTTTAGGCACAGTGAAATGGAGAATAGAAGATAGCTCCTACTTGGAAGAGCTTACTCTGACCAGCTGAGTTTGGGACTCATTTTTCTTTGCCATTTGCCTTCATGATGTCTATAATTGTATAAAACAGCTCCACTGTTACTATTATTATAGTAGTATCATAATTTACTATTTGATCTACAGCTCTTATTTCACTACTGCTCCAAGAAATGATGGTGAGGTGGAGAAGCAGGCTGAGTCTCTCACAAAGTGAGGTGCATGACTGGAAGCCAGAATCAGCTCCTGGGTCTGCTCCCGGGGCAGACAGTTTAAACAGGCTTTGTGTATGGAAATAAACAATAGTTTTAGAAAGCTGGGAGTGGATCATCAGCTCTCACCCATGGCTCTCTTGGACACTGCTGTCTGAAATACCCTTTCAGAAGCTCATCAAATGCCATCTTTCAGGCTGGTATGTATTTTTGTCCCCACTGTTAAAGGGCCGATCCACAATCTAGTTTTGCTAAAGTCCTTTTTTATGTTTAACTCCCTTCCAGCTTTTCTGAGCATAAGCAAGCCAAAATCTCCTAGTCTTTTCTATTGCGAAGAACTCCCCTAATCCTCACACCATCATAGCATCCCTTCACAGCACACTTTCCATGTTCAGTTCATCCTTCTTGAACTGGGGTGACCCAAACTGTATGCAACATTGCAGTTTAAAACCTTTTCACTATTTATAAGCGCCTATAAATAGCAGTTTACCCAACTTCTTATTCAATTAGGAACATAAGATGTGGTCCCAGCCCCCAAAGGCTCTCAAGCCACCTCTTGCACTAAAAACACACCCAAGAATATACGTCAAGACCATCAGTGAATAAACGATTGTAATACCCTCACTTCTGAGCCATGAGTTTGCATTTTGGTTAGGCTAATTACTCATTGAAAAGGGGATATGTGGGTTCATTTTTTGAGAATTAATCTACTTGGTGACAGTTCTAAACTGGTGATTACATTCCCTTGATCTGTTTTTAATTTAATGTGTGAACAAATTAGTCTCCATTCTAGTCTTCTGAAATTATCATGTTGGGTTATCTGTCAATATACGTATTGGGCAGTGTGTCTGTTCAACAGGTGTGCTGAACATGGAAAACAATTATTTCCTTATTTTTTCAGGATAATGTTAATTAGCCTTCATGACAAATTAAGACCTTCCCTACTTTTGTGGTCCCACACTGACACCTTCTCAAATGTGGTAATAACTTACAACTGATAAAAGAACCACCAGTCATCTAGTGGGTGGTCTCTAAGCTGGGAACCAGAAGACAAACTATTCTGGCTTTCTTGCTTGCCTACAATATGAATAATGATTCTTTTACCCTTATGTTTTTGTGGGTGTGCGTGTATTTTCTTCTTGCTTTGTCTCCTTGGATTTGAAGGTGATAGGGGTGTAGCAAACAGCATTAGCAAGTAATTTGGTACAACAGGTACGTAAAATTATCAGAACTGAGGACCTGAGAGCCACATTATTCATATTTTGGTTTATGTAGCACATTTTATTCTACACATTTTGTTCTAGTCTGATTTGAAGTACAAAAATCCCCTTAGCAGCCAGAACAGCTATGTTTCTGACCCAGCTTCACTCAAAAGCAATCCAGTTTGCTTTCTCCAAGACCATTGCAAAGCTGATTGTGGTAAGCAGAGGTGGTCAGGAGCCTTGCTTGACAGCTGCACTCCTGCTCTGTGCTAAAGCGCTGTCTCATTGTATCATATATTGCAAAATTTCTCAGTTTTCAAAAACCAAAGCAATATAAATAACCTGGAAAGATAGAGCAAATAGCAATACATGTACAGAAGAGAGGTAGGATAAAGATATGCTCCATATAATGAAAAAGCATTAGACCAAACCTATGCACAAAGCCAACCTTATCAACCAAATACATCCATTTGGCTATGTTTGCAATCTTGATAGAAAATGCTGGCATTCCTGAAATTATAGCTTTCTGAGCTCTCCACTTCATAATAATTAATTTTTTCTCCTTCATTGGAACACAAAAACAAATATTAAATACTAGGATCTGGCATAAGCTGCATTTTCCCCTTTTCAGTCAGCTGTAACAAGTTATTTTTTCTAAAAACATGCAGACTGGTCATTTTTATCATTTTCTAACAAATATTTTGTTATTTTAGATTGGTATTTTTCATAGGTAAATAATTTTGGATACATTGGGCAAAAAATTTGCATTTGTACATTGCAACTCCAAGAAACAGACAGTAATTTGGAAGACAGTTGCAAAAACTAGACCAGAAACAAGATCAGAGGTCTTCCGAGGTCTGCTCTCCAGCACCAAAGCCATCTGACCACAGCTGTTCCTGACTACCAAACCAGGGTTTGATCACTGGGAGTTAAAGATCGCAGTGATGCAAATTGCATCTCCTCCTTCCTTCATCAAATACAGTAGAAACTTCTTGATGTTTTGGAGTCAAGTAGGAGAAAGGTAAGCTGAAAAGTAGCTTATTCCATAGAATTAACTAAATTTACTTGAAATCTTTTGCTTTCCTTGCATTTGTTCACCTACGTGGTAACTTGTGAATCTATCTTATTAGGCATTTGCTTTTTGCCATTACGTGTGGAACGCTTTTTGACAGCCACTGTCGCACAGAGTAACGTTTGTATGTAGTAAATGGAGGCTTAGAAATTGCATATCATCCTGTACCCCGGAGAACTAAAAAATGATGATTCCTGATGCACACAGATGGCTTTTTATCTTCAGGGAAATACCAAGTAACTCTCTTTGCACCAGCCTCTGATGCTGTTAATGTTCATAATTACTATATGTTTTCATAACTGCATATTAAGTTTTTTTCTTCTTTATGAGCATTTTCATTAGCCTTTGTTTACTTCCTAAAATGAACCCAGGTTCATTTTAGTTCACCGCCACACTTTCGTAACTTTTCTTCACACTTGCAATTACCAACGAGTTGCTTTATTTTAAGCTAGGGCAAATGTTTGCTGAACGGCACCACCTCCCTGCGAAGCTAAAGGGGCCAGAGATCTGCAGGTTGTAAGCCAGGTCAGGCACCCAGCAGCAGGTAAAAGGTCCTGTATAATCAAGGCTGGGCGATGGGTACCCAAAGATTATATCTGCATGAAAGGTTGTTTGTTCTCAGAACATTTACCTCTTTGTGTTTAGACCGCTTTGTTTATAAAAAGAGTGAAAATAACCTCTCCTTGCTGAGGCACCTAGATGGAGGATGAATTTAGCTCATTTTCTTTGCACCATCAAGACATATCCGGTGGTATATCACATGTACTGTGCACACACCTTGTGAAAGCCTCAAGAGTAATGCAAACCCAGGAGCTTACATATGAAAGCAGCGCGAACATTCAGAAGGACAATGTTTCAGCCTATCAGTCTTGATAAAGGCCCAGACGGGTAAAAATGTCAGCTTTATGTGTGTTCCAGCCACTCTCAATCAATCTGCTTTTGTATGTAGGTTACTGAGTGTGTCTTCCCCAAAGCCTTGAAGGCTTTAAATCTTGTGCCCAGAGTGATGCCATTATTTTCATGATAAAATTGATCCAGGCAGACATCAACTTTCATTTTCATGGTATCAGACTGGTGGGATTGTACTTTTCAGCTGAACGGTTCTAGAAATTCACATTGCAGTGGTGATGTATTAAATTGATTCTCCTTTGCTTTATATATCGCTAACCCTGCACAGGAGGAGTGGGGTTTTTTTTTTCCTTTCTGCCCACATTTGGTATGATGTAACTGAATTGCTCAAAACTGGGGGAATTAAATAAACATTCCGTAAGGTCTTACAGTGAAGGCAATTAATGAATTATAATTCAACCATTGTATTATTAAATGCACTGAAAAGGATTCAAGAATGAGGGGAGGAAAATAACATTTTAAGGCCTGATATGTAACAAGCCTTCCCTGTTTTCTTGTCTTTTACCACATCTGGTTTTGTCCCTTTATTTTCTCTTGGAAGTTCTACCTCCATCCCTATCGCTTCTACTGCTGTCATGTACTTTTTATTTATAAGTCATCTCATAAATGTTTTTTGTCTCCTTCCCATGTTTTCCCACGTCTCTCAAAGCAGTCCTTATGAATTCCCACCTCTTGCGCATCCCAGGTAGACTTTGTCTGGCAGGTGGTAGTGTCCTTGGACTCTTCACCACCAGCAACTTGCCATACTCTCCTACAGTAGCAAGGCTCTGGGCAGCACAAAAGTGAACTACAGGACAAAAATCACTAAATGTCTTCACTGCTCAAAAGAAAATGAAAGAAAATCTGCAAGCAGGTAACAACCTCTATTCAAGGGAGCAGACACAGGGTGAAGTGCCTGTTGTCCAGTTGGGCAGTGGTTTTCGTAGCATGCAGGCTCCTTGTCAGTCAAGCAGCATGCTGGGGTGGGAAAGGCAGAAAGCTTTTCTCAACACTATCACACATTTCAAAACCCCTGGGGATTTTCAGTGAGTTTTGATTTATATCCATCTTCTTGTTAGACGTTGAAATAATCTTTTCTGTGACATACTCTGAACTAGAGGATTTTCCCCACAGATTTAAACCTTCACTGATCCATAGGGAGTTGGTCAATGAGTGGTATCTTATTGTCACCTGCAATTCCATTCTATTTTACCCAGATTCCTTCTCAGAAAATAACTGCAAAATTAAACACATTTTAAGGTTTTTAAACTTTTCTTGAGAATGTTATAGGCATAAACACATACCTCGCTATTTATAGGTTAGTGCCATACTATCTCTATGCATCCATGGTACCTAAAAGTAATATGTTTGTTACAGGGAGAATAGCATTCTCCTTAAATCCTTAAGGCATTGAAAACATTTCCAGGGGATGCCTTTTGGTTTCTCTAGAACCCTGCTGCTCCCACCTCTATCAAAATCTGCGACACTTCTCCCAAGGATTTGCTTCTGCAGAAACACAGGTGTTAATTCTCAGCAACTCTGCATGTCCAGCCCGCTGTGAAAATTACAGAAACTCAGAGCTGTTCTAATTTATTCTGTGCTTCCCACCACCTCCAAGGGAGCAGCTCACCAGCATTGTCCCACTTCTTCTCCCTGTTTCCTTCTCTGATGTCTCTTGGACTTTACAAGGGAGATAGAAGTCATAATGCTGCCTATCTACAAAAAGCAGGGAGTCCCTGAGTGCAACAGCGACATCCTACTGTGAAGATCCACTGTCACCAAAGCCCCTTAACTTAAGCAAGATAATACAAGGGTTCCCTAAAGTAGTAGAGTCTCAAGTCCATTTTCTTAATAGAAATAATTGTTCAAGTAGCTCATGGAAGTGGGAGAAAATGTTGATGTTCAATTATAAAAGGGTAAGATGGAAAATTACTTTCCTTACTGAGCAATGTTTTATCTATCCATGCAGACCTTTTATGCTTATCTGAACAGGGCAGGAAGATTAGACTGTTATATACACTTTCCATTTCACTAGCCTTGTACTGGAGTTTCACAGCTAAACTCCTCCAGTGTCAGTCCATAATTTAAATAACACTGGAACATCGCATCAGGCTTCCCTTCCCAGTACCACAGGATGCCTTAAACTCTAGATCCAAACCTGAACTGCCCCGAAGTTCTAAGAAGCTCAAATGTGGCCCCATTAGCGACTAAAAGTGGACTTTTTCTGATGTAACTAACTCCCTAAGTAGTGCCTACTTAAGTGCTAACACATAGAAATATTTGACTGGGAAGACATCACATTAGGTGTGCAAATATCTTTAACTATCATACTTGAAGTAAGTCCATCGATATTTGGGGCTTTTCAGGCCATTCTGGATTAATATTGTTCAAATTAAGGATTTGGCTAATTTTTTGGTAGGAATATTCTGATTAGTCATATACCAGTCCCTACTCTATGCTCATGGCTTCAACACTCACACCCTTCCCATCCTCTAGCCTCTCTACATTCATTTCACCTCTAAACTATGAATCTTCTTTCTCCTAGTCCTTTCTTTCATCTGGGTTTTGTTCAAAATTCTCTCACCTTTCCTTTTTCTTGTCTTTCTTAACCTATTAAAAAATAAATCTAGCTAACATGACATTTACTACTACCATGACATATAGAATCATGGTGGATCACATCCCTTCCCAATACTGTATCTGGATTGTTTTTATAGATTTATGGCACAGACTATATTCCACTGTCTGTGCTGTATAGCACAACATGGTCTGATTTTTCAGTTGGTCTTTATGAATTATGGATAATTATTACTCGT